>NW_026917518.1:0-25000 GCF_035046485.1 Aedes albopictus
AAAATGCATAAAAATTCCTGCAAAAGAATAGCTAGTGAAAACTTTGGAAAAAAATGTTAGGGATTCTTTCATGCATTTTAAGATGAAGAGCTGGAGGAGTTCTCGAAGGAAAATCCCGGAAAAATCCTGTGGAAATTTCAAACTACTTTGCATAAGAAAATCTTGAAAGGACTGTAGCAATGTTTCTAGAGAATTTTCCCTACGGATTTTTTAGTATTTTGCTGGAAGATTCATATCTAACGCAATTGTGCTTTTTTAATTGAAACTTTTCAGGCATAACTCAAAAAAATATCAAAATAATCTTTGAAGAATTTGTGTTTGTTCAAAAAGTTCTACTATTTTCATACACGATTCCAACATTTGACTGCTCTTGGGATGTTATCTGTATTATTCAAATAACGCCCTGAGGGTTGCTGTTGGGTGGGTGTATGCATCGATATCTGTGGGAATACTTTAAGGAATACTTGATAAAAAAGGTGGACGAAAGTTCTGGCAAAACGTCTTTAAATTCACTTTCAGAGAGCAGAAGAATTGAACAAAATGCGTGAAAAATCAGCATTAAGGTAAAATTCACAAAAAAAAGAAATCAAAAAATCAAACAAAATGAACCACGTTGATTGATGAATAAAACATTTTTATCATATTTTCTATTCTTTGAATTCTTTCGAAGTTTAATTTTAAGAAGAACAGAAGCAGTTCAAGAAAAAATAAAAGGGTATTGGTTCCCTTATTAAGCATGTGGCTCCCATTTTCATCCTACGAAAAACAAAGGATTGAAGCGCTGTTTGTTTTATTTCTTATTTTTGTATTTTTTGTTAGAAGTGAGCACCCATGTAAACACAATGAACGGAATTAATCGGTGCCGTAATCGCTTGTTTTCGAATAAGATGAATATGGGAGCGTGAGATTACTGATGGCACACATACCCTATTTTAGCAGTTATTGAAATCCGGGACTTTTCCGGGACACTTTACAATGCGGGACGGCTGGCATGAATGCGGGACTGTCCCGCACAATCCGGGACGTCTGGTCACTTTAAATTAACCTTTTTACACAGCTAGTTGCGTTCGGTAGTTTTTACCGAAATCTCAACTGCTGAGCGTTCGGCATTGGTTTTTTTTAACGAAATCCTGTAAAAAAAGACCAAATTTCGGCAAAATGTTATCGTTTATCTGTCAAATTTTAACGAAGTTCGGTAAATGTCACCGATGTCGACTGATTTTTGGATGGAGATTCCGATTATGGAATAATCTGGATACCCCTAAAGAACCCAATTTCGTTAAAAAAATTAACGGCTGAGATTTTGGTAAAATATTACTGAAATCGGTGATTTTTTTTCAAGTACTTATAACAAAAGACACCCGAGCAAAGTTTTATGCATGGTTGGTTATATGACAACTTCCCAAGCAAGAAATTGAGATGATGTCGAATAAGAAACCTAATTTCTAATCAGAATAAAAGCTAGCTTTTTTCTCGTAAACTTTCCCACTATTCAACCACTACTGTGGAGCTGTGAAGATATCCAGCCGCCGGGCCGCCGCTGACGAGTGGTTCATTCATTAAAAACCTGCATCCCGTGCTGTCAGTTTGATTCGCTCTCACCACCTCACTGTCAGCACCGACGACGAACCACATGTGAATCACGCACACTCCCGCAAGCTGGGAGCGATCTTCGCTCGCAATGTTTTGTCACACAACAGAGATGCAGGGCCGCCCCATGAATGAATCTTTTGTGGTGTGCGAGGGTGCTGATGTCACCGGTACCGTTACGATGCTGTGGCGGACCCGCCGGATCGTACGGTCTTTACGTCATCAGCTGATGTGGGATAGCGAGTGCTGGGCGGACCTGAGAATGATAGTCCTTGCAAGGGTACGGTCGCTCTCGCTCTCCGCGGTTCTCTGATGGTCCGTCGATGTGTTTTGTCTCGCCGCGGCTCCATCGTTCGTACGTGCATCTGTCAGTTAGTTGTCAAAATTCAGTGTGGAGAGAGGTGGTGTGAAAACGAGAAAAGCCTGTGTCCATTGCAGCAGACCTTCGACGACGGGAAGAAAAAAGTCACAAAAGTGGTCAATTTTGAGCCCCAAAGGATGATAGATTCCGCAAGAAATCGGTCCGGTTGTGTTGTACGCGGTGGGGTCTATTAAATCGAGTTAGATTCGGAGGCTTATCGCATCATTCCGGTGCAGGATTTGAGGATCTGAGATTTTGTCTCGCGAGGATTTTTTTTCTGCTCACCATCACACCAACTAGCGAAAAGCAGCAGCAGCAGCAGCTCAAGAAGTGTGTAGGGTGAAAAAGTTGTTAGTGGCCTACTCTCAGATGTGCTAGTGCGGAATTATTGTTGTTTCGAAATTGTCGGAATTTTTACGTGCCGTGGTAAATATTGTGAGTTTCGGGACGAGAATGGGCATGCTGTGAGAGTTGTATTTTTGAATGAATTACGACTGCAATTTTGTGTTTAATCACACGCTAACGAGGGTTTGTTTACGGCAGAAGAGCCTACATGCAAATTTCTACCCTAGAGGAGTGACAAAAGTGTTCCGAGAGTCGATACCTAGAAGCAAGCAATAGCAACAACAGTAGCAGCAACATAAGCCTGAAGGAAGATCTCGGATGGTTTTGCGTGTGAGAAAAGAGGACGTCTCTCGGGTGTCGTGCCACCGTGCTGCGTTCGTCGTCGTCGTTTAGTGTGTGTTATTGGAAGATCGCAAAACAAGAAAATGTGAGCTCTCGAAAATACACGGCGCAGCAGACTGTGAACATTTTGATGACCTCCGGTGGAACGTTAGAAGAGCAATACTCCTGCAGAATTGTTGTCCCAAGGATTCTCATCTATAGATGATCTTATTGCTGGCAAAATTTACAGGATATTCGGGCAAAATTGTTGATAAAAGGTAGGACTGTTTTTCCTTTTGTTAGTTGTATATTGTGGATGTTAGAGGTTCCCAATTGAGTAGATGTTATAGGAAAGCTGAATTTTCCTCGAAAAAAATTATCTAACTGTTTTAAGTTAGTTTGCAAAATGATAAAAATACTTCGAAAGTACAATTTGACAACAGTTATTAGCAACATTGACAGCAGCAGTTTGATTGCCTTCTTCCACGTAATCTGTAACCACTGATGTAAATAAGAAAATTTGTTTCTTCTGGTGAATGTAGCAGATCCAACCTGGATCGTCGCTCGAAAACTCCGAGTGCTTGCAGGTCCTCCTCGAGCATGGTCCATGTCTCGTGCCCGTAGAGGACCACCGGTCTTTATTAGCGTTTTTTACATGGTGCATTTGGTGCGTGGGTGAATCTTTTTCGACCGCAATTTCTTCTGGAGCCCGTAGTAGCTCCGACTTCCGCTGATGATGCGCCTCCGAATTTCACGGCTCACGTTGTTGTCAGCCGTCAGTAAGGGTCCGAGGTAGACGAATTCCTCTACCACCTCGAAAGTATCCCCGTCTATCGTAACATTACTACCCAGACGGATCCGGTCGTGTTCGGTTCCGCCTACCAGCATGTACTTTGTTTTTGAGGCATTCACCACCAGTGACCTTTGCTGCTTCGCGTTTCAGGCGGGTGTACAGCTCTGCCACCGTTCCAAATGCTCTGACAATAATGTCCATGTCGTCCGCAAAGCACACAAATTGACCGGATTTTGTGAAAATCGTTCCGCGGCTGTTGAGCCCGGCTCGTCGCATCACACCTTCCAGAGTGATGTTGAAGAGTAGACATGAGAGTCCGTCACCTTGTCGCAGTGTGAGATTCGAATGAACTAGATAGTTCACTCGAAACCCTTACGCAGTTTTGCACACCGTCCATCGTTGCTTTAATCAGTCTAGTCAGCTTCCCAGGAAAGCCGTTTTCGTCCATGATTCTCCATAGCTCTGCGCGGTCGATACTGTCGTATGCAGCTTTGAAGTCGATGAACAGGTGATGCGTTGGGACCTGGTATTCACGGCATTTCTGGAGAATTTGCCGTACGGTAAAGATCTGGTCCGTTGTCGACCGTCTTTATCCCTGCATATTTCGGCTCTCGGCACGAAGCCGTTGCGGGATGCGTTGAGCTTCTGATAGAACTTCCGTGTTTCTTGGGAACGGCACAGCAGTTTCAAATCTTCACACTCCGCTTCTTCCAGGCGGCGCTTTTTCTCCCGAAAGAGGCGGGTCTGCTGTTTCCGCTTCTGTTAGTAACATTCCACGTTCTTTCGAGTCCCTTGCTGCAGCATTACCGCCCTCGCTGCATTCTTCTCCTCCAAAACCGTTCTGCACTCTTCGTCGCACCATTCGTTTCGTCGATTCCGTTCCACGTACCCGATGGTGCTCTCGGCTGCGTCGTTGATGGCTGCTTTCACTGTACTCCAGCAGTCCTCTAGAGGGGCCTCATCGAGCTCGCCCTCGTCTGGCAACGCGGCCTCGAGATTCTGCGCGTATGCTGAGAAGACATCCGGTTGTTTCAGTCGCTCTAGGTTGTACCGTGGCGGTCGCCGGTACCGTACATTGTTGATGACGGAAAGTTTTGGGCGCAGTTTCACCATCACCAGATAGTGGTCGGAGTCGATGTTGGCGCCACGACATCGATAATGTCAGAGAAGTGTCGTCCGTCAATCAGAACGTGGTCGATTTGAGATTCCGTCTGCTGTGGTGATCTCCAGGTGTAATGATAAGGGAGGCTGTGTTGGAAAAAGGTGCTACGTATGGCCATATTTTTGGAGGCGGCTAAATCAATGAGTCGTAGGCCGTTTTTAAGAAATATTTTTTTTAAGGATCTCTTAAGTGAGAAAAAATACTCTAATTTGATGCTGTTTGAGCATAACATTGGAAACTGTGTCGTTTTCTCCATTTATTGTCTTTTTAACAGCGCAGTTTTCCAAAGTTTTGCTCAAACAGCATCAAATAGAATCATAACACCCATGCTTTTTGTACCATTCCCTTGCAGAAACGGATAATTCACCTCCTCACCATACTATAATTCAGCCAGTGGCGTCGCGTAACCTCACTTTTTACCTGTGCACCAAGTATAAATTCTTGAATTTTTTGTACAAATTTGCTTGTAATAATTAGAAAGTGACAAGAATAGCTGATTTCACTCATTTCTATTTCGATTTTGATCATAAGTACCCTGCAATTGCAAGTTTTAGGGCCGGTGCACAGGTAAAAAGTGAGGTTACGCGACGCCACTGAATTCAGCTCATTACTACAAATCTGGTGGAGAATTTTATTCGATTAGTTTATGTTACAAAAGCTTTTGGCAAACCTTCATGAGCTTCTAATATCCCTACATATACAATAAAACCAACTTGCTTAAAATCTGTTCCCCTTCTTTCAATTTCACCGCATAGCATTTAATATACATACCATATTACGTCTGTATAATAGCTGTTAAGTAAAGAGGGGAGGAGGGGGTTTAAGTTCGACACAATTTTTATTAGGTATGTAATATTTGAAAGATTCCAAGGAAGTTAGGGAAATGTTCTTTACGGGGAGATATTTCGGGCTGACCGAGAATCGAACACAGACGCGTTTATCATTATTCAGCAGTCTTACTCGTTAAAGTTATATGTATGTATTATATTTATCTATTGAAATTGGTTTTAATTTCACTTTGAATGCGAACCGTGGCCACAGAATGTTTGGGAACCCCCTGCGCTCGGCCTAATGTTGAATGAGAGATTTCTCTTTTGGATCGTCGTCGTTTTCGTTTGTCTGCTCTGTTGTTCGATTGGTGAGCGAACTTCACTCTTACCACTAACCGTGTGTGTGCGGTGGCATCCGCTGTCAAAAAAGTTGCAATCCATTGTGGTGGCTGGCAGTAAAGAAAGTAAGTTTTGTTTTGGATCGGTTCCAACAACAGTAGTGCTGCTTCTATCAGACAAACCATGGTCGTGAGCAGTGAAGACTGCCTTCGATCGTCTGTCGATAGACATATGCGAAGGACGAGCGCATGTGAGTGAGCGACTTGCCACAGTAGAAGTCCCATTGACAATGTTTAATGTGCCATCGATATCGATGACGGACGGATGGAGTCCGATGTCTGGTACGCCAGTCTAGTTTGACGATCTCGGTCGTGACGTATTTTTAGGGCATTCACTCTTCTGTCGAATGAGTTTGGAATACACGCTAAAACTGCTCAGCACTAAAATGTGTAAGACCTACTCATAAGTGCATAATTTCCAGACCACACAAAAATGTGTGACAGTTACACATTCTCAAAAAACAGCTCGTACACTCGTCTAGATGCGAAATGTTGATTTCTTTTTGTTTTCCAAGGTCACTAGTAAACTTAGCTAGATTGGCGTACACAAATTTTTGCGAATTTAACGATTTTGCGGACACTGGAGCTGATTTTACAAATGTGCAAGGGTTACACATTTTTGGTGTAGTCTGGAAATTATGCACTTTAGTGCTGAGCGGCGTTAGCGTGTAGTAGGTCATCACATGTTCCTTAACTGGGTTCAATGTCACCGTTTGACAGTGCGAGGACAGTGTTACCAATGAATGATATTACATGAGAAACCCATTGTGAAAACTGACCCCTTCTTTCCCACACTGATGAAATTCTAAATATTGTATACTTTTGTCGCACACATATTTTATCATTTGTTTTAAACATAATTTATTGATTATTATCAAAAACTATTTATTATATGAAGGTATTTGTTGAAATTACAATTAAAGGTTCTTGATAGAAGTTGAAAAGAAGTTCCTAGCACTTCAAACTTTTAGCGAAGTTCTTGGGAAAATATTTCAACGACATTCATTACGGAAACATCGAGAAAATGTTTGGAGTGTTCATTGAACATATGTATTGCAGGTAAATTTATGGTATTCAGATCTGCGATATTTCATGAAATTAATAATGGAATTTGATGGTTTTCACACACGAACCATGAATTATAGCATGTTTTTGCAAAATAGTCATCAAATAGTTCTTCAGACATTATTTGAGTATTATAAGTATAAAGTACTTACTCGGATACGTATTTTAGAACATGAATCTACGCCTGCACTGGAATGGGTCCTGCGGTCTTTGTTATTTACTAAATATCTGACGAAACATTTGAAAAGGGTATATTTGCTTTGTGTAAACAAACATGTTTCTGCCTCAGTAGGATCTATCTGCATCCCCACCCACGCACATCAATATCATTAACTTTCCTAATGCATCATTTTGAGAACAGCTCGCTGACGTAGTGTACGGTTGGGTTCAACAATTACTCTAAAGCACTAGGAGGGTTAACAGATAGCTTGACGATCGCTCTTTCTGATAAGGGTGCATA
The DNA here is from genome assembly GCF_035046485.1 of Aedes albopictus. Lineage (NCBI taxonomy): Eukaryota > Metazoa > Arthropoda > Insecta > Diptera > Culicidae > Aedes > Aedes albopictus. Next base: position 7,266 of record NW_026917518.1, read on the forward strand.
TAGGCCCTATAAAGACATAATCATGTTTGTTTACGCAAAGTAGATGTGCCCTTTTCAAGGTGTTACGTAAGATATTACCTTCGTCTGTTGTTCTTCCAACATCCTTGCTACGTGACCAGCCAAATTCAGGCAGCTTCAACGTCCAAGTCTCGAGGTCGTATAGAACTACCGGTAGGATCAGTGTCTTATATACCGTGAATTTCATCTTAGTGTGCAAATTACTGGTTACGGAGGCCGTAGAAAGCCCTATTCGCAGCTGCAAGACACCTTTTCACCTCGCGGGTAACATCATTATCGCACGTCACTAGAGTTCGGAGGTTCACAAATTCTTCCACTAGGGTAGAAATCTACTTAGTCATATGCGCTAACTCCCGTCATATCAGACGGGAAACAGCCACTAATTACAGATATTCCAACTTACCTTTGTCAATGGCTCATCAGATGGAAGCAAAAAGTTGTAGACTGTCAATCACCAGCCTCTGTAGCACTGGAAATCGAATAATTACTCGAAATTTCACGTTTCACTTTCACTCCACGTACAAGTTGTTTTTTTTTTCTCGTTGTTTGTACGGCGAAGGCAACTGCGCCAAAGCAGCAGTTAGCCGAATTGTCCTTCATCACCGTTCAATTTTCAATTCGCAAGCTTCAATTTTCAATTCGCAATTTGTGGCACTTCAAAGTTGGATTTGACTGCTGCAGAATGCAGCAAAAGCTGTTCAATTAATTGAATAAATCACTTAGATTTGGTCAGTAAAATGTAAACAACAACTTGTCTTCGTCTAGCGAGAATGCAAGCAAATGTGTGCGTGGATTTTCTGCATACGAAACATCGTATTTCACAACCACAGTGAAAGATTGCTTCATTGCACTGTGATGGTGTATTATAATCTGGTAGACAAATACAGGTACTCTTCGATATAACGTACACTATTTATTCCCCAATTTGCGCAGGGTCAAAAGCCTAATGCTGCACCAAAACATTGATTTGAGTGATTTCGTAGTTTATCTGGGAGTTAATACGCTAGGTAACGCTAACCGTACGGCTACGAGGCTCCATAAGTTCCACTTCGCAGGCTTCGCACTGACGAGCAAGTTACCTTCCAGGTCATTGCACATGACAAAAGACGGCGCTGTTATTCTCCACACACCATTGACAGCTTCGTAAAATTTCTGCATATTATTTGGTTCCATGCTGTTTTGCGCCTCAATAATGACACTATTCGTAATGCTTTTTCTTCCTGCTACGTATTATTTTCTCGATTGTTCTTGCTTCCTTGTACCGATCTCTATTCTGCCAGGTACTAGACACTAACATCAGGCTTCTGGCAACGTTCTTTTCATCCGTTACCTTTTGGCACTTCTTATCGAATCAACTGTTTCAGGGTCGTTTTTGAACAGAATCAATACTTTCCCGGGCACTGTTGTGCCCACTGCTCCGTGGATATATTCCCAAAGATTGTTCAGGTTTTCATTCATCTGCCACACATTCTGCTACCAAGCGCTGGATATTGAAGCGCAACGGTAGCTGAATTCTTGAGTTCGCCCGCTTGCTGACGAACTTGGTGACGAATCTTACAGACCAATAAGATAGTGATCAAAGTCTTTGGCCCTCTGAAGGCTCTCACATCAATGTCATCCGAAATTTGTCGATCGTCCAACGATATAATTGCAAGTTTCGCCTGACATTGATGACAAAGACCGACAGCTAAGTGTTGTGTGCTTCTGATTTCAGCTAGATTGAGGAGGTACGCGTCCCGACTGTCTTTGTATAGCGTCAGCTAGTGTTAGCGTAAGCGTTGCAACCAGGCCCCTGGCATCAATGAAATTAATCGTAGCCAACATCTAACTGCCTTATACTCATATTCGTGCAAATTGAAACGAGCGTGTAATCAACAAACGCAGCTTTTGTTTGATGTTGTGAGCCACACACGAAATCACATTCGCAATGCGTGTTTGTTGGGTTGCTTTATTCAACAAATCGCATGCTCCTCTTACCGTACATTAATATTAAAGCGATTAATTAAACACTTCAATTTTGTGATCATAAGCGTTGGAAAAAATGATTCCAAAAACTGATCAACAAACCAAAATAAACGTTAAACAAAAAATTGTTGATGTTTTCGCATTTGACAGTGGACGCTATTTTTTAGTGCCCAGGACATCCTGTCTACCATGATTCCAATGCATATAGGGCGTGTCAGGGGCCTGGTTGTAACGGTACACTTCGTAGATACTGACAGCATTATTTTTTCTTTAAAAATTCAGACGACCTTAAATTGATTACGTTCCGATATGTCGGTTGTGTCTAGTCTAGAACATCAAAAACAGCTGGGGAAGATTTGTCGATCAATTTTAAATCAAAGAGAAAATCGACGAAGAAAAATCGATCATTGTAGTTGCTGCTTAGCGTGAGATATATCAAATAAGTCTCAGATATCTGTAATGTCTACCTACTGCTGGTGGTTGTTTTCTTGTTTGTACATGTACTGCCCATGATCGCATAATTGTCCCATATGAATACGAAACCCAGCAAATATGGGACTGATATGCGATCATGGGTAGTGTAGGTCTAGGTACCTAAAGTCTTAACTAATATTAAATAGACTCTCCGTGTTACTGTACTACTAGTAATGCTATTGTTCTTTAGCAATGATGACCGAATCGTTCACTTTGTGCTGAATTGGGTTTTTAAATTTTGAAAAATGTATTGATTTTTTCGATTATTTACAAAAGAGCACCTTTTTCTAAGCCACTATGATTTTTTTCAGATTTTTAGAACTTTGTTTTGGTACCCAAAATCAATTTAAAAAAGATTTATTGAAATCACCTTTTGAAAGCTGGGCAACTGTTTGACAGCTGCGCCCAGTACAAACTGCGACGAGGGGTGATTCGACAAATCGCTCCCATACAAACTTCAAATTGATTTTTCAATAGGTTCGCGGGCACTAAAATTCAAGAAAATTTGGATTTCGGCTCAGCTTGACATGCAGATTCAGAATATCTTTTATCTGTATTAACGAGATTTTTAGCCCTAGGCTAGTTCATCTCGGGACCCACGCTTTACTTCCCTTCCGAAGGAAGAACTCACATTTTGCAAGTTTGTCGGGAGTGGGATTCGATCCCAGGTCCTCGGCGTGATAGTCAAGTGTTCTAACCATCACACCAGGTCCGCTCCACCTCAACACCATTAAAGAAGCCAATAGACGTGTTTTTTTTGTATTATTGACGTTAAATTTCCATGTTGTGAAATTGTTTTCCTTAATAATTTCTGATTGGCTTGCCCATTACATTGTAGCAATGTTTAAATTAGGTATTGGACAAGATTGTTCTTTCAAGTGATTCAGGATATATTTTTTTATTAAAATTTTCTCAAAAGAGAAGGACTGTACTGTAGTGTCTATCTACCGGTAATAGTATTATTGGTTGTACCTAGTAGATGTAGGTACCTAAACTGCTAAATTAAATCTCTGTGCTATAAATACTGGTGTTCTTAGAATGACGGGTAACAGACCACACGAGCTTCAAACGCGTACCTAACATCTGCTTATACTTCATTTGCAGTACCAAAAAAATACATAATAAAATAACAGAAAAACTTTTGATAATTGAACGAAGGATTCGACCCAACGTATGTAAATTTTATCAGGTTTTTCTTTTTATCAATATATACCTTTTAAGGCTTCCAAATATAAAACAACAATCAAACATTTTATATTTTCGTCAACTAACTATTAATAATTATTGTATATTTTTCTTTGCAGATCTTATCGTGAAATGTCGTCATACTTTATCGCTTAATTGAGTCCTACTGAACAGTTCCGAAGACTGTATACACTATTGTGAATGTATAAGTCAACAGAATCCCTGTATAAACCACAATGCAAAGATTGGAGGCGGCATCATGTCAAGAAGCAGATGTAAGTATAAATTAATCTATTGTTCGAGAATAGCAACAGTAACTTCACATTTTCACGCAGTACATGTTGAATGATGCCTACTGTAAACTGAGAAAGTCTCCGTCGAGGCCGCCTACGCTGTTGATCGATCCGTCGCCGCAGTATCCGAGTCTACCTAGTCCTATCCTGAATGACAGTACTCCGCTGTTTAACACCAGTAGCAGTAGTAGTGCAACGAGTCCGCTGCCATCATCGTCGTCCTATGCGACCCTGAGCGGGATCCACTCAACCTCGCCACCAGCGACGCTCCTGGCAACGCCCTCCTCGTTATCGGTGTCATCGTTCCTTGGCCCGGGAGGGAGCAGTTCATCTTCCCAGCTTCTCAAGTCTTCTCTATCAAGTGGCCCCTCGGGGAGCAGCTTATCGTTAAGCAATCATCACCATCATCACATCGATAAGAGGGGAGCAACTGATTCCGGCTACGTCAGTAGTTCCCCGTCAAAGAAATCGAAACTATCTTCCTCGGCCGGATCGTTGACAGCTTCAGGGTCTTCATCAATCAACAGCTCTTCCACAGGTGCTAGTAATTTCACCGGTAGCGGCAGTCACCAGCAACATCATCATCACCATCAACAGTACCACCATCAGGGCAATAGCAGCAACAGCAATTATGGACCGGCGGGGTCACCTCAGCAAACCGGTGCCGGAAGCTCTGGTGGTTCGGCATCGACTGGTGGGAGCTCGAACCCTACCGGCAGGTTTAACATACATGACAAACTTAGGGAATTGTATCTTGAATTACTAGCTGAGGACAATACTGAAAGTAATAGGGTAAGTGAAGACCATTTTATTCGATGTATCCATTGTTTAACGTTCTGTTTTAATTCAACAGCTAAACTTAAGAAATACTTCATTTCTGCTGGATAAACTGGTGTTGCGAGAGAATCTTAACACGCTGATCATAAATCTCTACCCCGGCAATAAAGGATATTCGTTGGCATTTAGGAGAGGAACTGAACAAACTAACGATGGAGGGCGAAATGTAAGTACTAATACAAACTCTTGTGCCTCTGAAATCAATCCCGATGCAATAACAAACGAGAATTTTTCTTTTCGGTTGTAAGATCTCAAAAAGTGGTGCTATATCGTCGGATCGGGCCGGATCACCCTCGATGGGGGCGCCGGCCACAATGGATATCAACTCGGAGCAACTGCAGGAAACTATTCGGTGGCCGTACGAAGAGGAGGAATTGCTCGAATGTATCGACCGGGAAGAGATCCCACTCGTGCTGGTGGACATGTTCGAGAGCAAATGTCCCGGCTTGTTCTACTCGGGCTGTGTGATTGCGGAGATCCGGGACTACCGGCAGTCGTTTCCGATCTTTACCTGTGATACGTACCATGTGTTGCTAAAACCAACCAATCAGGTAGGAATTGGTTATACCATTTCGTATAAACAAATTTGCCAATATTTATTCGATATTACAGACTCTACTGGCCGACGTGAACCTAATAACGGCGGAAGGGGAATGGAGTCCGGAAGAGAAAATCGCTCTCGAAAGTCAATTGGTGCTGGCAACGGCGGAACCGTTATGTCTAGACCCAAACCCTGAGGTAGGAATTATGGCCATTAATCAGCAGCATCGTCGTCACATCTTCAACACGACACCAATCCGAAGGCAGGCGAAAAAGTTCTCCCAGGTCGCCATAAATCGTAAGAGGAAAACAGATCAGTTTACTCACAGCTTTGGACTGGAGCTGAGCGATTTCATGACAAAATACCGAGCCAAGCCACGCCAGTACACGGCGAGCAAGCGAAGTGTGGTCAGCTTTACACTGCCGAAGAAGCCTTCCGACGTAACGCCAACGATGAAGGTGCCAAGTCTCGACCTACCGGAACTGGCCCCGCCAACGGAGGTGAATGTGGAAAAGTTCGCTCGAAAATACGACGGGCCAAAGGAAAGTCGAGACTGCATTCCGCAGCTGATCGAAGAGTATATATTGGAAACGGATCGAGTGGTTAGTCGAGGGGACACTAGAATATACCATATAAAGCTGTCGATTTTCCAACGACCTTCCAATTCGGAATACTTAGGCGAGCTGTACGTGGATAGAGATTACCATGAGAACGAGCGAAACGGAGAAGCATGCCAATTTACCCTTGGAACGAGAGCACATGCTCATCGGTATATACAACAATTTACGGAAATATTCACGGAAGAAGGGAGAAAGTCGGTTAAAATTACACACCTGGTGCCAGGACAGGTGCCAAAGGTGCTTCATACGGCTGGAATGCGAGAACAGAGCGTTCAACAGCAACAGCAACAACAGCAGCAGCAGCAGCAGCATCAACAGCAACAACAACAACAGCAGCAGCAACAGCAGGCAATCCAACAGCAACAGGCTCAAATTCAACAACAAATTACCCAAATCCAGCAACAATTACAGTCGCATCCGACGCATGCTTTAATTACTCGATTGCAAGCTACCAATCCTGCTTTGGTATCACAAATAGCATCAGCTGGTGGTAACATAACGATAAATACTACCAATCCAGGTTCTTTGCCTGGTAACCAACAGCAAATCCAAGTTCATCAGCAGCAACAACCACAACAACAGCAAATCACCCAACAGCAAATCATAACTGCTGGGCCGTCCACAAATATCATCACCATCGGTGGTGCGACGTTGCAACAGCAACATCAGCAACCCCAACAACAGCAAATTCACATTCAACAGCAACAGCAGCAACTTCCAAATCCTCTGCAGCAACAGCTGGTCGCCACCAGCGCTGGTCATCAGCAAATCTTTACCACCTGTGATACCACCAGCAATGCAGTACAGCAATCCACCGGCACCACAATTACTCTGCAACAGCAGCAGCAGCAACAACAACAACATGTACAGCAAATTCAAGCACAGCAACATCAGCCCCAGCAACAAACGTTAAGTCTCAGCAACGGTTCGCTCCTGTTGGTGCAACCTTCGGGTCAAATATCGAACCTTACTACCGCCAATGCTGGTACTCACCAAACAACTGCAGGTGCTAGTGGCAACGTTGCCACTGGAACGCAAAACATCCAAGGCTTTACTTTTACCTCAGCTCCACAAACTGCCACTATCATCAATCAGGGCGGTGCCACTGGCACTGCTACAGCTACTGGAAATCGAGTCCCCTTGCTAGTGAGACTTGAGAACAAAGCTTCGCAACATCTTCAACAACAGCAGCAGCAGCAACAACAACAGCAGCAAACTCAGCATGTTCAATCGCAGCAGCAAAACCAGAGCACGGCTACCACTATTCATACGAACAATCCGGAAATCAACGCAATTGCTCTCAGCATCATGAACTCAGCTAATCAATTCAGACAGCAGCAACAACAACAACAGCAGCAGCAGCAGCAACAACAGCAACAGCAGCAGCAACAACAACAGCAACTTGTCAAGTCTAACTCGAATGCTGCCATAATTAGTCTGCTGAACAGTGCTCCTGCTGCGATGACAAATTCATCTGTGTTGAACAGCGGTTTGACTATTCCGGTTGGGAAAACTACTGCGGAGTTGCATCAGCAGCAGCAACAGCTTAATCAGCAGCAACAGCAACAACAACACACTATCCATCACCATCAAGTCACTGGAACCACAACGATATCGAGCAGCGCAGCCGCAGCTTTGTTCAACAGCGTTGGTGGACGAAAAATACAGATACAGCAACAACCGGGAGGTCAACGGATACTGAACCACACGAATCTGATTGCCGTGAGTAGCAACCCAACGGGCGGAAGTCTTGGCCAAGCCCAGCTGATAAACATTCAGCCTGCTGCGGGCACAAATACCAGCAACGACCAGCAGCAGCAGGTTGTTCACCATCAGCAGCAGCAACAGGTTCAGCAGATTGGCCAAGTCCAGCCTTCTAATATTCGGGTTACAATGTCAGCGCTGGCGTCCCAATTGGCATCGCCTCCGGCAATTCTGACCACTTCAAATCTTCCCCAAAGCTTTAACGTAGTAACAGCTTCCGGCAATGCAGCTGTCACTGGCCAAAATTTTACCAATGCAGCCAACAATACTACCAGTAAATTGATAATCAATAGTACAAATCAACGAATACTGAACATCAACACAAACAACGCGAACAACTCAAGCGCAGCGGCCGCCGTTGCTGCTGCTCTGGGGATCAGGCGAGTAAGTGGAGCTACCACTGATGGAAGCGGTGGCATCCAGCTGCAGATACAAGGGGCGGATGGTATTCGACGGATTGCGACTGGCACCGGCAATGACATCCAACTCCAGATACAGGGTATATCATCGCCGGGAAGTGACCATTCCAATGCTTCCTCATCGGCATCGGTAAATGTCGCTCCCGGGGCTGGTCCCAACGGTGGCACTAATGTCGGAACAACAGCAGCCGGGGGAACCGGAAACATAATATTCAACAATATGTCAGGTTTAAGTGCTTTACTAGCAACCACTTCTCCATCTCCTCAACAACAAACCGCGGCCGTGGCGCCAGTCGTGGACAATGGCACGACGCTCGGCGCCTCCAACCTAGGCAGTAGCAATAGCAGTAGCAACAATAATAATAATAATTCAGCATTAATCGAAAGACTGACTTCATCTAGTAATATAAACCTAACTAATAACCTCCCGACTGCGAGTCCCGGTCTGCAGTTCACGATACCATCGCCCAAAACGCCCCAACAATCTCAGCAATCTCAGCAACACCTGCAAATCCAGTCACCATCATCGTCATCGATATCACCGCTTTCTAGTCCTCCACCAACGGTGACCCTTCATCCGCAACAACAACAACAGCAGCAGCAGCAACAACAACAACAACAACAGTCACAACAGCAGCAAATCCAGCAGCAACAACATCACCATCAGCCCCAGCAAACGACGGTCAATCTGCAGGGACTGAACTTTGCCAGTCTGCACGGTGCGATGACGTCGATTCCGGGGCTGCAGAACGTTCAGGTATATTTATTTGTATTTCAGCTATAGCGACTTTATGAATTGTAAAGTTTTTTTCGGGTTCTTTTTACTTCGAAAACCTATTTTAAAATTATCGGTCAAGTTTCACAACGCAAAGCTTCCCTAACAATTTCAAGCTTCCTCGGGCACCCTCAAGTCTCACTAAGCAGTATCACAAAACCTTCTGAGCCTGTTTTTGACTGTAATCATGTAACATTGTCTTGCTAAAGTTTACAGCCTGTATTTACAGAGCATGAGCATGAATGCCATGAAGAGCATGTGCGACTAATACGACGATGTCTCGTTTCTCTGCTCAGCAACTCTTAACCACAGAGAAACAGACGTCACACTCTCATCGCTTCACATCGATCACATTTTTAACGGGTAATTCAAATATTCAGTAGTAGGTCGATTGGCCACTCGCTGCGCTGGTATCGTTTTTGCTCCTGTTTGACGTTTGCTCAGTACCGCCATCTAGTGGCAGCCCGGCCAAGCACAGTACATTTAGCATTGGCCGGTCATGTTTTCGTAAAGATGTTTTTTAATGAAGTTTGTTCTAAGTGTTACGTCTGTTTCTCTGTGTCTTAACCTTCCTCGTGCATTATCTAAAGTTCAACACGCTGAGGTAGTGTACGCTCAGTGTGCCTGTGTGGCTCATAGCGAGCCCAATGCATGACAAGGGTTAAGGAGAAACTTCAGAGAAAACAAACATGGCTGCCACAATGGCCGACTTGGTCCCCTACTCGCGTTTTCAAGAGCACCAATCTTGAAAATTCGTAAACAAATGCGCTCGATTTGGAAAAACTGCATCTTTTTGCAAGTGAGCAAAGCCAGATAAACAAGTGCGGCTTGGTTTAATGCTTCTTTCGTCAGATTTGTGCCTCTAAAGTTTGTATGCAAAACTGCAAAGGGATTTCTTGATGTTTCACCTTAAACAAGACTCAAATTGTAATGCTGAGCAACTGGATATGTTCAGTAACCATTTAGATTCTGTTGTATCGGGCAAATCGTCGCTGTTTTATGCCACACGCAGAAAAATATATATTAAATTCAAAAATAAACGACTTTGAAATAAAGAAAAATAATCATTGATCCACGGCCTAAGTGCGATTTTCATTGAATCAATGACTTCCGAGTATTTGCTTCAAAGCACTTTTGTTTTTGTTTTTAAGTCGAGCTTTCGTTCGCCGGATCGTAAATTCAAAGTATAATAATATTTGATTCTAATATTTTATTTATTTGAAACAAATACATCACTACTTTATTTTAAAAGCATTTATTTTTTGAAACAAAAACACATATTTTAGAATTAAAGTCAAAATATATTTGTTTTAAAAATAATATTTTTTGATAGTAATATTTTTCTAAAAGATCTTCAAATATTTAACCTGCTTGGACTGAATATGATCTAATAACTACTGAGAGCATGTGATCGTCATGCTCTCATTAATTATAAGATCATATTCAGTCCAAGCAGATAATCCAATAACAAATCAAAATACTTTTAGGAAACAATATTCTTATACATATTCTCATAATTTCATAATATTTGATGGTGAAGTAAGTTGCTGTACAGTTGCCCTTTGTTATTGTCGTCGCGGTTGAAACCCGAAGTATCCCCACACGCGACAATCTATTATGTCGATATTTCTTAAAATCCATGCGTAAAACCCAACGTCGGACGTAGCAAATTCGGCGTAAGGTCTTGGAGAGTGGCGGAAGATTCTAAGAAAAAAAGTTCCATCGATAAAAAAAAATCTGGTGAAAAGCAACAGGTGCTTACCAGGCCTTTCTCTATTCGTTAATGTGGCAGATGCGCTTCATATATTCATCTAGGAACGGCTACAGTATTAGGTCCTTAGCTTCCTTGCATCTGGAAGAAATTAAATGTTTTTCAATTTTTCAATTAAATAATAAGTTTCACATTATCTTACTTACCTGTGAAGGCTTTCACTATAATATCCGACTATAATAACAACAAACCAAACAGTTTCAATGCGTTTTACGTTTCTAAATCACACGTACCAAGCATCACAACTAACGATCTCTTCTACAATTTCGTTCACCGAATCAGTTTTATTTTTATTTTTTCTGACAATAGAAACAAAATGACGGCAGACTCACTTGAGCAAAAAACCTACATTTATTTCAAAGTAGCAATTTTTTTGAATCACAGACACAACGACTTCGTTTCTAATAAACTTATTTTAGAATCAAAGTTGTTTAGTATTAGAATCGAATATTAATTTGCTTTGTTTCAAAAAAAGTATTGAATTTGAATCAAAGTTGTAATGTATTTGATTCAAATATGCGATATTTTTCTGCGTGCACACGTCATATTACAAGGAATCTCTGCATATTCTTTTCACCCATACATTATTGTACTTTGAATATCAGAAGGACGGATGCATAAATGATTAGTGCCAGTTCTTCCAGATTTCCAGTTGCATTCACAGTATATGCTGAAGATTCAGGTTTCTTTAGTCAATTTCACTTAGTTAAAGTAATTAGAAATGCAATTGTGTAAAACCGAACGACATAACTTGTAATTTTTGTGGATATGAAGGATATGAAAGTATGTCAAAAATACTATCATGAAAATCCATCTTGGCATCACCGGTGTTCAGTCAAGATTAAAACGAATTCTGTACATGTTTCTTACAGGTTCAAATACCAGGATTAGCCCAGCCAATATCACTATCGCTGTCTTCTGCTCCGTCCACGGGATCATCGGCTGCTAGTGTACTGAATGCGGCAAACAATGCTGCCGCTGGCGGTAGCACAGGTCATCATCAAACCACTAGCTTATTGGTGTCCGTGCCGGTGTCAAACGCCGGTGCCGGAGGTAATCAGTTGAATTCCTTGAATGCCGTCGGAAACGCAGGTACGACCCCAGGCGTCTCAGGAACCGCTACCGTGGGTAATGCAGCTGCCAATATACTCGGTGCAAACTCCCAAACCACCACCCAAACGGTGGTGCTTGCCAACCCTCAAACCAGTGTTGGCGGATCTAGTCTGCTCTCTTTGCCAATTGGTAAGTTGTACGGAAGAATACAGCGCAATGGTGGTTCTAATGTCGACTGTCATACTGCAGCTCAAATCGTGACTTCCGGTATGAAAGGCTTAGGCCAGCAAAGCATACGTGCTGCTACACCGTTGACGGTGAACACCGGACAACCGGGTCAGCAAATACAGTTACTAAACATCAGCCAGCGAGCGCGCAGTGGACAACTTCCGGTGGTTTCATCCGTTACTACTCCAATTACGGCCAAGCAGATTGCAGCGCGTGTAGCAGCACAGCAACGCAGCATGACCGGGTCAACGCTAAAAATAGCCACTCCAATTACAGGTATGTCTTATGCAAATACTAATGACAGCCATTTCCACGTCTTACCATTTTTCTTCAACAGCCACACATCACAACCAGCAATTGGGTCAAACGCTGAATGTAACGACGAATGCTGCCCCGAACCAACTTGTGATGACCACCAAACAACTTCATCTAAAGCTTCAACAACAACAGCAACAACACATTCAGCAGCAGCAGCAACAACAACAGCAAGCTCAACAAATCATAACCACAGCAAATCAACCCGCCGCTACTCAGATCCATATCCAGCAACATCAACAGCTTGCTCAGGCTCAACAACAACTGCAGCAACAAGTCCAAGTTCAGCAACAGCAGCAGCAACAACAGCAGGCACAGCAAATAACTATCAACAATAGTGTCGTATCGTCGCTTCCTCTGCCCACCATCACTCCGCCGCCACAGCTAACGCACCATCAGAGTGTGGTCAACGCTCTAGCGAGCAAACATCGGCGGAGATCGGCCGCCGACTTGAATAAGTAAGCTCACACTTCCTCCGACTGTTGAAGAGTAAGTTGATTCTTCATTAATCCCACATTACATGGAACAGCAGTAACGCGCTTCTCACCTTAGTCAACTCCAACACACACACCCCCCCCCCCCCTCCCAGATCGATGAATAGAATGTAAGAACAAATTTGCTTCCGGTTCCTTTCGACCCGACTGTCAATGCGGTAGATCCGCTTGGTGGCACGGAAGGTTAGCACTCTTATGGAGAAATCAACGTTCGTATTTGTGTACAACAAGTGAACGCTGTTTTCTTATTTTAATTAGTTTTATGTAATATATAATGGTCGAGAATTTTTAGGTTTTCTATGATTTTTATACACATTTAGTCATTCATGAAGAAACATGTTGTTTGTGCGAAACGAATAAAGTTATAAGAAAGTTAGCATGACTGCTATGTTGAGTAAATAGCTTTGGATTTTTTATATTGGACTTTCGAATTCTTTGTATGCTATTTCGCCCTTCGCGATGAAAAGGTTCGGTGACACTAGTTGTAGAGCCACGAAGTCATGTTGTTCTAAACCAATTTAATTTCTGTAAAAGACTAATTTTTCGCTTTTTGAATTGAAACTTATAGTGGACTATCTACATTCAGAAAAGTGGGGTCACAATCTATTTGCCATATTTTTTTTTTCTTAGAAAATCTTTTCACTATTTTTTATTTAAAACTCTTGTTTTTGGTAATAGTCCCTGGGAATTAAAATCTGGGAAATAGTTTTCAGGGGTATAATGTTCTGGCGATAATGCTTATGTCGTCCAAAAAGCACACAAATTGACTGGATTTCGTGAAAATCGTGCTCCGGCTCAACGGTTTGTCGCATCACCTTCCAGAGCGAAGAAAGTACATCATCTTGTCGTAATCCCCGTCAAGATTCGAATGAGCTGGATGGTTCGCTTGAAACCTTCACGCAGTTTTTCACACCGCCCATCGTTGCTTTGAGTAGTCTAGTCAGCTTCCCGGGAAAACTGTTCTAGTCCAGCTCCGTGCGGTCGATACTGTCGTATACTGCTTTGAAGTCGATGCACATGCGATGTGTTGGGCCCACATTCCATACGGTGAAGATCTGGTCCATTGTCGACCGGCCGTCGATGAAGCCGGCTTGATAACTTCCTACAATCTCATTTGTTTTAGGTGGCAGACGACGGACACGGAAGATGACCTGGGATAGCACTTTGTAATCAGAATTCAAAATGGTGATCGCTTTGAAGTTTTCACATTCCAAATGGTCGTCTTTTTGTGACTTACTTACGTTACCGGTCAGAATAAGGCCTGGGTGCCCTCTGCTGTACTTAGTAGCCGTCTCCATTCTACTCGGTCCATGGGTGTGTGTTTCCAGTTCTGCACTCTGCGAAGAGTCCGCAGATCGCCTTCCACTTGACCGAAGCCGTCCGATTTTCGCGGTGTGGACGATGGTTGGTTCTCTCAGCAGCTAATGCAGCTCGTGGTTCATTCGCCAAGTCCCGTTCTTCCATCTGCACTCCGCCGTAGATGGTACGCAACACCTTCCGCTCGAAAACTCCAAGGGCGCGTTGGTCCTCTGCACGTAGTGTTTCGTGCCCATAGAAGACGACCGGTCTAATCAGCGTTTTGTAGATGGTTAACTTCGTGTTACGGCGAACTTTATTCGATCGTAGAGTTCTGCGGAGTCCAAAGTAAGCACGATTTCCTGCCACAATGCGCCTCCGAATTTCTTTGCTGGTGTCGTTGTCGGCGGTCACCAGTTAGCACAAGTACACGAATTCTTCAATCGGCTCACTTTCATCACCGTCGATAGAAATTCGGGGTGGCGGGCGCGGTGATTCCTCCCTTGAACCCTTTGTCATCATGTATTTTATCTTCGACACATTAATGACTAATCCGATTCGCCGGGTTCGATTCGAACTGCTATGTTATAATGTTGAAATACGGCTAATTTAAATGCTTGTTGATATCCTGGGAGAGTTTTATATATCTACAGAAGACTCCTGAAGGGTAGGTAGTGCGTTATATGTCCATTCATGTATGGGATAAAGTAAGCATCGACGCCATGCTTGTAAATATAGTTTACATTTCTGGAGGAAAACTCAGTTTTAGAGTGGATGAAAGAATTCCTATCTTAGGGGTGCTACGTGAGCTATGACAGCGAATAAACCAGAAACAACTTACAATTTCGCCTGCAATGATCAGTCAGTCGTCGGTCGGTCAAAAGATTGTAGACAACATTGCTGATATTAGAAAGCAAAGCATGTAAAGCTAAAACATAAAATATTTAATTAGTTTTGTATTATAAGCGAGATGGAACTAAAGCACAGACAAAGAAACACTGAACTAACAGAAAAAAATGGTTAATAGTCATGTAGATAGTGTTGGAAAACTGCAACTGAGGAAAACGCTGGTAAAGGATGGTTTGTTAACGGTTTTTAAATTTTCGAAGAAAAAGGCGAGAATCTGTTAAATTTAAGAGCTAAGATCCCTCAGCGAGAGTGAATGCGAGTGCGATGGAAGGAAAACGCGAGACTGTTTTAGCTATGGCTTCGCTCATACAAATACTCATTACTAAGTAATGAGAGCGGAACGAAAAGTTATAGTTGCTGAATGAAAAGCTATGCTTCTAATCGGAATAAGATCTTTAGGAAAACATGAAATGTACCTACTGGAAGACCCTTAACGAAATAATAGCATGCAAAAGAAAACGCTTCAGAGTTCTTCGAAAACAGAAAATGATAACAGGTAATAATCTAAGTTATTGATTTCTTTTTCATTGGTGTATATTCATTTACCTGTCCTACTGAAAGGAAACTCAAATTATAAACAAAAATCACTTACAACTGGTGGTGTTCAAAAATAAACATCTATGACCAACAGAACTGGTCATAGATTTATAACAAAATTAATCGCCCATCGTTTCTATTATGTTTGTAAGTTTGTATAGCGCTGTACAGAATTGGTTTGCGATACGCAACGAGCATTCACGCAGTTCATTGCCGGTTCCGATAGGGACAGCGATTGGAATTGAATTGTTTTCAGTAGGCAATATTAGTCAGCGAAGTTCTGTCGTTTTTGTTTTCGTTACAAACATGCAACCACACACACACAACTAAGGCCATAGAAAACAGAGCTGAAACAAAGCGGAACCAAAATGCAGCAGACAGCAGCTTTTCGTTTTTATGTGTAGTTTCCTTAGTTGATTTTTTTTTGTACATAGCGTTTAGCTGGAGATAACGTTTAGTTTGTAGTCGTTAGTGAAAGAAAGGATTTGTAAAAAAACAGCCCCGATACAACTATAGCGAACAGTAAACAAAACATTTTTACGCTTGTTTTAGCAGAATTTTCTTTTCAGTTATCGGGAAAAGATTGGTAAGTGTTCTGTTATTGAGAAAAAACATTTAGGAATTCAAACCACAAAACCCGTATCGATTACAAACAATAACTGAATAAAACACAAATCGACGAATCCGACTCGGTCCGGCGCGTCAATTTGAATTAAAATATATTTTGGTTGTTTTATTTCTGTGGCCCATTTTATACTTGTTTGATTTCGTTCTGGTTTTGTTTTTATTTTGCATTAAGCATGTTGATCGTTGTTAATTTGTTAGACATCAAATGAGGATTACGACATCTTGACGAGCTAGGGGTTTTTTTGTGTGTGATTTCAGTCCTGCACCAGTGTGGAACGCCTCGACTTTCTGCGATGGACTCACTAACGAGAGTTTATGTAGGTATCGATGCTTTGCGCTTCAATGATGACAACGTTCTTCATGTGTTTTTTTATTCCGTTTTTTTTATTCCGTGTCGGGTATTTTCATCACTGCGACCATTATTTTGATCTATTGTGATATATTCCTCATTTTGTTTTTAGCTTTGTCCATATAACATAACACTATTGGAAGTGATTGTCAATTAGGCTGTCCCAAAAAAATCAATGTTCAAAAAGTCAAGGTGCTCAACCCTTAAATGAAAGATATGCATATTTGAAGCATTTTTGTAGAACATTTCGATTTTCTAAAAAATCATTTAGTGGTTCCGCTAGGGCGATTTTTGAAAAATGGCCTTTTTTCATGAAAAGTCTCAAAAAAATCATTTTTTTGTAATATTTTTTCATCTTCTGAATTTTTTCAATATTTTTGTATTTTTCTATGGACCTCTAGGCATTCTTGAAGGGGATAAGTTTTTGAAATATTATATTTATATTGACGGCAGAACCGTTTTTGTGCTGATAAAAAGCCTATTTTTTAAGAATTTTTCATCTAAATTTGACAAAAAAATACATGCACGATTTTTTATTTTCAATTTTGAATGTTTTATCTGATAGTACTATTTGTAAGCGTTATTTCTCTAAAAAAAGATTTAAAATATCTTGTCTAGAAGCTGAGATATTAGGATTTTAGTAAATGGGTAATATTTAAAATTTTTTGCAAAACTTTGTATATTTGGAATATTGTAAGGTCTTTGTGACATTCCAATGTACGTATATTAAAAGAAGTTAGGCTTGAAAATACGGCTTTCCTTATTGGATGGTCAAGCTAGTTTAAACATGGATCTTTTATTCTTGGGGTGATTGGTAGTAGATTCATAAAGAGCTTTTATTTGAATAACTACAACAATGACGGGTAGCAACGCATTAATTTCGATATTATGTCGTGGAATTCTCGACAATTACACCCCTTTTCTGAAGTAGCAAAAACTATTCCATGCAGAGATAACATAATAGTGATGAAATCAATAAAAAATAACTAAGTTAAGTCAGGACTGATTTTAAAAAGCTTAGAAAATAATAGACAATAATAGGCTTTTGAGGAAATACGCGATCTAAAACGCGATCTAAACGTTTATTTAATTGATGAATTGAGCTAATATTTTGACACGAAATTGCAAATATGCTGAATTTTGCATATACGAAATACAAATCGTGTCCGATCACAAGCTTAGGCACGATAGGGCAACCAAAATGTGTCAAAGTGATCGGACAACGGCAGTCCTTTGATTTACATGTGTGTTGCTATTCGATCAGT
>NW_026917519.1:0-21253 GCF_035046485.1 Aedes albopictus
TTCTCCAATAACTTAAGCTTGATAGAAACAAACTAAATCATTGTTTTTCTTATTTTTGAATTGAGATGCAGCCGTGTCATAAGAATCTGAACCAAAAAAAAAAAAGCTTTGGAGATAGTGGAGCGGACCTGGTGTGATGGTTAGAGCATTTGGCTATCACGCCGAGGACCTGGGATCGAATCCCTCTCCCGACAAACTTGTAAAGTGTGGGTCCCGAGATGAACTAGCCTAGGGCTAAAAATCTCGTTAATACAGATCAAAAAAAAAAAGCTTTGGAGATCTAGATGCACTTTCTGAAGTAACTTAAAAAGAGGAGTGTCATATATCTTCTAAAAAAATGGAAGAAATTTTCTTCGGGGTAATTTTCTCTATTTTTTTTCGCTAATTACTTTGAATATCCTCGCGGCCATTTCGCGAGAATATGTTTGGACGTTTCTTTGAGAATCACATGGGCAAATACTCTGAATGTTCATTCGATAAATCCTTTGAGACATTCTTAAGCAATTTCTTTCTGAATACTTTCAGCATTTTGTTTGGCAATTATTTTGTAAACTGTCTCAGTTTTTGTTTTGGAAATTGGTTGCGTAACTTCCTACACATTTTTTGGGAATTCTCTTAGAAATTTGAACATTTTTTTAAGATTCTTTACTCAATTCTTGTAGGAAACGTGTTGCCAATGGCTTTGGAAACTTCTTTAGAAATTACTTCTAAAATTTATAAAACAATTCCTTTGGATATTCCTACTGAAATTTATTTCTGATTTCTTTTGGCAATTCCTTCACAAATTTCTTTGACACTTTTTGGAAACTTTTTCAACAATTCTCAAGGAAATTGATTAGCTAATTCTTCTGACCTTTCTTTTTAAAAACCATTCCGAAAATTCCCTTAATTTTCTGGTAGTTTTCATTGCTATGGGATTTCTTTATGGAATTTCCTTCAGAATTTTTAACACTTTTTTGGTAATTCCTTTGGAAATTTTGGCAATTATTATGAGAAAAATATTCTCTACAAATTTCTTTGTTCAACGCCATGCACAACGCTGTTAATTCCTTTAAAAATTCATTCAGCGATTCCTTCCAGATTTACGTCTGTTGTTATTTCCATCAGACATAAAAGAATTACGAATTAAAAGTATTCACTAGATTTACTGGTCGTCGAAGAACATCTTAACTCTTTGAAGCCGGAATTTTTCCAAGCGTTATTATGTAGTTTTTTTCCACGTCTTTCTGTAGTTTTGGTGGTCAAAAGCATAAAAACGGTGGAATATTATGCAGAATATTTTTTTCTGGATATCCTAAGCCATCCAAACTATTCTTGAGTTTATATCATTAAGTCTATGGGTGTAATGGTAACTTCTTTCATTATACAAAGCTACGATTTGTAATCTAACATGTCCAGTAAGTCTGCTGAAATTTAAATAGACAATATCAAATCAGTCGAGATATTCTAGGTCATCCAAACTGTTCTCGAGTTTGGATCCTGAAGTCTACGGGTTTAACGGTAACTTCTTTCATTATACAAAGCTACGATTTGTAATCTATCATGTCCAGTAAGTCTTCCGAAATTTCAATAAACAGTATCAGATCAGTCGGGATATCCTAGGTCATCCAAACTGTTCTTGTGTTTTGATCCTAAAGTCTACGGGTGTAACGGTAACTTCTTTCATTCAAAGATCCGATTTGTAATCTATCATGTCCAGTAAGTCTTCTGAAAGTTACAGTGGTTCTTTTTATCAACTACATAACAGTAAGGCAGTCCATAATATCCCAAAAATATATAACAACGCATATTGTTCCTCTAACTGCTTTGGTAAGTACAGTATTATGTAAAACTGTTTAACGTAGTGGCAAAAACTATTATCACAAGTGTAGACCTGAAGCTATGGGCTCCGGAGTAGTGTTGTTGATCTGGAATATCTTAAAACTATCTTGAAATGACTCATGATATGCCAGAGGGATTACATATTACAGCTCAAAGTTTATTTTGAGAATAACTACAGTTACTATTAAGAGCTAAACTTCAGGATAGTTTGGGCGACCTCAATGTCCCAAAGGTTCATATTTATATATAGTAGACTTCAGGTTGGTCCAGTCACCGCGATTGATTATGAAACATTACTCAGTATATCAGCTATAGCTAATGTTACGAGTGTAGACCTGAAGATCTGAACTCAAAGATAGTTCGGCTGACCTGGAATATTCCCATTGACATTTGAGATTTCAAGAGCTTCATGGATCTCAGCAGATTATACTATGCTATTATTTATGGTGAAAACACAAAGTTTTTCTTGTAGATTTGAAGGACTTCACTATAGAACAGTTTGGACGAACCGGAATGTTCCAAAGGTTTAGAATAAAAACGTAGACTTCAGATTGGTCCAGTAGCCACGGATAAATATGCAACGTTACTCAGTATAGCGGATATAGCTGTTGTTACGAGTGTAGACCTGAAGTCCTGAACTCCAAGGTAGTTTAACTGGCCTAAAATAACACTATAGTGTCTTTAAATGACATTTGAGATTTCAAGGGCTTCGCGTATCCCAGCAGATTATGCAATATTATTATTTGTGACGAAAACACATTAAGTTTTTCTTGTAGATTTGAAGGACTTCATTATAGAACAGTTTGGACGAACCTGAATGCCCCAAAGGTTTAAAATAAACAAGTAGATTTCAGATTGGTCCAGTAACCACGGATAAATATGCAACGTTACTCAGTATAGCAGATATGGCTGTTGTTACGAATGTAGACCTGAAGTCCTGAACTCCAAGGTAGTTTGGCTGACCTGGAATATCCCTGTAGTGTCTCTAAATGACATTTGAGATATCAAGAGCTTCGCGGCTTCCAGCAGATTATGCAATACTATTATTTATGGTGAAAATACATAAAGTTGGGTCTCCAGTTACTCTAGTGGTTAAGGCTATGGATCGACAATCCGGAGACGGCAGGTTCGATTCCCGTTCCGGTCGGGAAAATTTTCTCGACTCCCTGGGCATAGTGTATCATTGTACTTGCCTCACAATATACAAATTCATGCAATGGCAGGCAAAGAAAGCCCTTCAATTAATAACTGTGGAAGTGCTCAAAGAACACTAAGTTGAAGCAAGGCAGGCCAAGTCCCAGTGAGGACGTCGAGCCATAAAGAAGAAGAAGATACATAAAGTTATTCTTGTAGATTTGAAGTACTTCATTATAGGACAGTTTGGACGACCCTGAATATTGCTCCAGTAACTGCGGTTGATTATGCAACGTTACTCAGTATAACAGATATTGCTACTGTTACGAGTGTAGACCATAAGTTCCAACTCCAAGGTAGTTTGGCTGACCTGGAATATCCCTATAGTGTCTCTAAATGACATTGTAGATGTAGAAGCTTCACGGATCCCAGTAGGTTATGCAATGCTGTTTTTGTGGCGTAAATACATAACATTATTCGTGTAGATTTGAAGGACTTCACTATAGGACAGTTTGGAACACCTAGAACATCCCAGAATATTAAACACTTGTTGATATTCTTGACGAAGGCTAAATGAATACATATAAATGTAACCCACATCCAAGTTCAGCTTTTAGAACAACGGGTATGTCAATTATTTCGTTTTTCCAAATTTCATGGTGTTCAGGATGTTCTAGGTTATCAATGAAGTCCCTGAGTGTCCTGAAAACAATTAAAGGTTTAGGAATTAATCAAAAAACCTCTCATATGTTCTTCTAAATAACTTTCCAAATAAATGAAGTTTGGGAATGCGTATTTCAATCACAATGCTTAGCTGATTCGTCCTAAGTTTTGTTCAATACTCCCTGCTAACTTCCGTAGAATTCTTGTCTGTGTGTGTTTTTTTTTCTAGAAATTACTTCGAGAAAATATTCAAAAAATTTCCAAAGCTAACTCGTGATATTATTGTTCAATTTCTTCGACAATTCTTCCAAGAATTTCTTGATACATATATTTCATGTGAATAATTCTTGGAAATTTTCAGAGAAAATCTTCAGAAATTTCACTAATGCTTCTTCAAGGAAATGCCCAGAAGTTGTCTCTGGCAATTCATCTCTTACAATTTTTTAAGAATATTTTCCAATGATTCATTAATAAGTTATTTTGAAAATCTAAAAATCTAAAGATTTCTCCGAGGATGGGCCCGAGAAAAAAAAACTGACGAGGATTCCACCAATAAATCGCCAAGGATTCTTCAAAAGTTTTCTTCAAAAAATCCACCGAGGGATCTTCTAAAGAATCCTCCTAAGAGTTCACCGAATGTTTTTGCAAGAATTCCTCTTAAAAGCCTCCGTGGATTCTTCTATGCATTCCTTCATAAATTTTCCAAAAAGGAATGTCTTTGAAAAATTCATATCCATCAAATCCTAAATAAGTTTTTTTTTGAAGAATGCTTTTTCAGAGTATTTTCGAGAATTCTTCAACAATTTCTCCTGGAAGCTCATCCAGGAATGCCTGTTTGAATTTCTTCAGAAGAGTTGTTTAAAGGATGCTTTCAGAAACTACTCTTAGGATTTCATTAGGAATCTTTTTAAAAATTTCTCAAATTCTTTCGAGAAGTTGCTTCGAGAATAGAAATTTATAAATTTCTCCGAGAATTCATCCTTTAAAAATCCCTTGTCTTAGAAATTCTGATGATAATTCTTTTAAGGATACGTCCGGCGAATCTTCTAAAATTTCCTTTTCTACCTTTTTTTGGGACATCTTCCGAACAATTTAACCCATTGACGCCCAGTGATCTATTTATAGATCAGTGACTTTTGCGTTAACTACGGAGAAATGAAGCATTTTGGAAGACTGGTGCCTTCAGCAAAGTTGTTGACAAGATCAAGGACTCTCCGATAGTGAGTAATTTAGTATGTATTCGCTCCAGTAGGTAACGCTAGTGATCATGAAACATTGTGCTTTGATAGATGTTTCGTCAACAGCCATTGCCAATATCGTCGCGCTCGTACCTTGAGAATCCAACTACATAGAAAAAAATTGTCTTCAGTAAAGTTGATCAGGACATCGAGAGCTATCCGATAGTGAACTAGTTGGTTCTGGGTTTATCCTTTAGGTGGCGCTAGTGAGTCCTACAAAATTTAAACCTCTGTATCTCGAGAATCCGACTACATAGAAGAATTCCGTCTTCGACAAGGTTGATCAGGACTTCAATAGCTATCCGCTAGTGAACTAATTGGTTCGAGGTTCATCCGTTAGGTTGCGCTAGTGAGTCCTATAAAATTTAAATCTTTGTATATCGAGAATCCGACTAAATAGAATAATTCCGTCTTCGGCAAGGTTGATCAGGGCATCAATAGCTATCCGCTAGTGAACTAGTTGGTTCGAGGTTCATCCGTTAGGTTGCGCTAGTGAGTCCTATAAAATTTAAATCTTTGTATATCGAGAATCCGACTAAATAGAATAATTCCGTCTTCGGCAAGGTTGATCAGGACATCAATAGCTATCCGATAATGAACTAGTTGGTTTTTGGTTTATCTGTTAGGTGGCGCTAGTGACCGACTACATAGAAGAATTTCAGGTTTTCGTCTTCGACAAGGTCAACCAGGACATCAAGAGCTAACCGATATTGAACTTGTTGGTTCTAGGTTTAACCACAAGGTGGCATTAGTGAGTCATAGAAATTACTAACTTCTGTTTCTTAACAACCAGACAAGATAGAAATTTTTTGTCTTCGGCAAAATTGATCAGGACATCTTGAGCTATCCGATAGTGAACTAGTTGGTTCTAGGTTTATCCGCTAGGTGGCGTTAGTGAGTCCCAAAAAAATAAACTCTGTGTCTCGAGAATCTGACTACATAGAAAAAAATCGTCTTCGGCAAAGTTGATCAGGACATCAACAGCAGTCCGATAAAGAACTAGTTGATTGTAGGTTTGTCCTCTAGGTGGCGCAAGTGAGCTCTAAAGCTTCTGAACTTCTGTGTCTCGAGAATCTGACTACATAGAAGAATTTCGTCTTCGGCAAAGTTGATCAGGACATCAAGAGCTACCCGATAGCGCACTGGTTGGATCTGTGTTTATCCGCTAGGTGGCGTTAGTGAGTCCTAAAAAAATTAAGCCTCTGTATCTGGAGAATCAGACTACATAGAAGAATTTCGTCTTCGACAAGGTCGATCAGGACATCTTGAGCTATCCGATACTGGACTAGTTGGTTCTAGGCTTATCCACTAGGTGGCGCTGGTGATTCATTGAAATTCTTAACTTTTGTTTCTCAACAACCAGACTACATAGATTTTTTTTTGTCTTCAGCAGAGTTGCAAAATAGCTGTAGATGGATAAATTGAACGTAATTTGATCGATTAGCGCCCAGCAATTTGGTTAAAGACTAGAAGACTTGAATGCCCAATAGTCTATTCACAGATTAGTAAGTTTTGCTAATGCCGTAGAAAATGAAGCGTGTTACACCGTCATCCATTCTCCTCTCTTTTTCGTGCTCGTTCAGGAGAGTTGTTATTCTATAATCTTTGTCGCTGTACAAGATAACGGTGTGTGGTGGCAAAGGGTGAGCCACGTGCTCGCTACGCTCTGCAGTTGCCAAAGCCAGAAGGATACGGTGGGCAGGATATACTACTAGAATGCCGAATATCAACTTATTTAGTATAGAAATTATTGGAATGATACATATTGGAATGCCTCAAAACTGTTGAAAACTATCCATTGATAAACTAATAGTAGATTTTTTTAAGTTATTACTAATGTAAACCCTTTCTGGAACATTTCAAACTGTAAATATTTTATTTGGAGAATATCAACTATTCCTTGCATCATGATCAGTCATCTAAAATAGATTTACAAAGCTCAAAGAAATGAAGTAGCTGCGCAGACAAAAGAATAGAAAAATATTTTTTCAACGTTTTACGTGCATATGCCTCACTGTGTATTAAAACGCAAATTTCACCGTCGATTTCCGTTTAAATGACTATAGTATACGATTTAAAAAGTGTCGTATTAAAACGTGTTGAATTAGCGGGGTTAGATGGTAAACCATTTCTTGGAGAGATGTGTAGAATTACCATTTGTTAAAATGCACGTGAACAAAAACGAAAAAAGAAAAAAAATCTTGGAGAAATTGAATAAAATGGTTAGAAGAGTTTCTGAAAAAAAAAGTTCTGAGCGATTCTCCAAGAAAGTTTTGAAGTATAAATTAAAAAAATCTGTGGACATTTTTGAAGATCTTTTATTGTTTTCTAAGGAGATTGAAAAAAAAAATCATAAAGGAAATACAGAAAAAAATCAGGATACAACTTTCAAGTATCTTACACTTCTCCACGTCGCTCCATATTGAAGCCTTCGCTTCAAGGCGTTCCGAGACGTCATATGGGTTTTAGGGGGCTTCATGGCCTTCAGTAGTGTTTATAAAAGTCTCATGGAATTTTTAAGGGGATTTTTAAGAGAGTTTTAAGGTGTTTTAAGACGTTTTGCAAGGTTTCAAAGGGTTTCAGGGGCTTCCAAATAATTAAAAAAAAATCTATCAAAGTTTTACGAGGGCTTTGTGAGAGATTTTAGGACGTTTCATATGGGTTTCAGGGGTCTTCCGTACAGCTTAAAGGAAGTCTATGGGAGCCTTAGGGGTTAATGAGGGATTTCAAAGCATTCCATGACGTTCCTGTGAATTTCAGGTGCTTCCGTAGGCCTGCGGTATAGCTTAAGGGTAGTCTACGGTGGTCTCATCAGAGTTTTATGAAGGGTTTTAAGGGCTTTCAAAACCCTATCCAATTCCAATCCAATTCCAATTGAATACCAACATTCTCTGTGTTTTATTCGTTCCCACACTTTAGGAGGGAACTTTGAATAAAAGAATGGCACTCATGTCAGATACTTGACAGAAGCGATTTATGCCACAGTTGAATAAACACTCCAAGTCAAACTGCGACTGAATCCACCGGTCCGCGATGTTTTGACTTCCATCGACTCGATGGAAGATAACTCGTCGTATTCGCTCGCGATCGAAAACGAACGACGATGGCGATGGCGGCGGCGCCATACCAGGTGGCACACGTTGTCGATCGTTTTGTTCCATCCATTCATTCATACTGCAATTTTGAAAGCCAGCAACCAACCTCCCTTCATAAATCGATATTTCTCTGATCTTTATGGCACCCCCTGTTTGGTTGTTGCGTTGCGTTGGGTGAGGATCCTTATTCGATCGGAGTAGCAAGCCTTGTTCGCGTAAAGTAAGCGTGGATTGGCAGATAGGGGGAGATTGGGGTGAAGTGCTTCTCCGATTGAGAAAGACAGATGAATGGCAACGAGACCCAAACGTTGTAGGAATGGCGATATGTGATTAGAAGAATTGAGAAGATAGAAGATAGAAGTTAGAAGTTAGAAGATAGAGGACTAGAAGACTAGAAGACTAGAAGACTAGAAGACTAGAAGACTAGAAGACTAGAAGACTAGAAGACTAAAAGGCTAGAAGACTAGAAGACTAGAAAACTAGAAGACTAGAAGACTAGAAGACTAGAAGACTAAAAGGCTAGAAGACTAGAAGACTAGAAGATTAGAAGATTAGAAGACTAGAAGACTAGAAGACTAGAAGACTAGAAGACTAGAAGACTAGAAAACTAGAAGACTAGAAGACTAGAAGACTAGAAGACTAGAAGACTAGACGACTAGAAGACTAGAAGACTAGAAGACTGGAAGACAAGAAGACTAGAAGACTAGATGACTAGAAGACTAGAAGACTAGAAGACTAGAAGACTAGAAGACTAAAAGACTAGAAGACTAGAAGACTAGAAGGCTAGAAGGCTAGAAGACTAGAAGACTAGGAGACTAGAAGACTAGAAGACTAGAATACTTGAAGACTAGAAGCATTTTAGCAAGGAAGAGTTCCGTCATATTACAGTTTGGTTTCTCTACCCCCACAAACCCCCCTCTTGAGAGTGGTCGATGGAGTTGTTTACCTTCCGTGCTTGGATTGGCTCTTGGGAAGTGTGGTCAGTGTGTGTTGTTGGGCACCGATTCTCGCGCGGCAGGGTGTCAATTTCAGGTGATTGTGTGGTGTGTGTTAATTGAGGATAATTTTATGAACCTGGAATTGCTTGGAAATCAATTTTTATGAGACACACGGATTGCGGCGATACCGGTACCATACCACCGATCGCAGGGCCGTCAAATATTTTGCTTGTTTTATTGCTCAGGGAAAATTCTAGCCATCACTTCGCTTAATTGTTCAAGCGGAACAAATGCCATTTATCCGCCTTACTGCGACATTTATGTCGCGCAATCTAGTAGCCATCGCGAGACCTTCCATTCAATTACGATAAAACAAATCAAAGCCTACTGCCATATCGAGCGAATGTGCACTCTAAAGAAGACATTTAACGGACGCGACAATCGCAAATGGCCTACTTTGTTTGGATGGTCGGCCAATTCAACTGATCTCTCTGATCGGTAACCCAAACCAGAAATTGCAGCAATAACCGCAGCACAGAAGCAAAAGAAGTCCTCGAAAGAGCAACCGTAAACAAACAGGAAAATGTGGTACCGAAGCGATCGACGACAAGACGCACCTGAATATTGCGTCGAACATGGCATTTCGAACTTGACTTCTGAACTTCTGATCTGGTATCGAATCGAAGTCAGTCGATGCCGCCCAACCCAATCGTTTTATTTATTCATATTCCTGTTCCAGTCCAGTATGTTGTTTTGTACGAGCAGCTACTCAAGTATGTGGCGACTGTTTTACGACAATGCCTGGTTGCTCTTTTTGTGAAACTGCATGATAAAATGTGCCTACAATATCGCTGAAGACAGTATGATTCTATCTTGAAAGTTGTATGAATTATAAGTAGTTTTACGACTTTCAAGAGGTTTTTTGAAATCGATTACTTCAAGTTTTAAAAATAAGGTTCTCGTGAATTTTGCTCCAAATTTGGCGCTTTTAAAATGTCACGTAAGGATATTTTTATCGAACCAGCTTCATGAGATACATTAGACGTTCGATAACTGCAACAAATTTATGTTTCACATCAAATGAAATTCGACAGCTGCATCAACTGACAGACGTCATTGAACTGTCAATAGTTGCTGCCGAATGCAGCCAGTATGCATTTGAAAAACATCGCACGGAAACAAAGTGCATGCGAAAAATAACGCATCGCTGATCTCACTTCATTTGACATTTGACGGATAGTGGTGCGATAGCTGCAAAATTGTTGCACTTAGCAAACTTAGTTAAAACATTTGCACCGAGCGATCATCCACTGTATAGGTATTCAGAAAATATGACTTTTAGTTAAAATTAACTGTTATCGATAAAGTTTGTCTTGCCTACTGTGTTTCAAGACAAAGCGAAATTTTCATTAAAAAAAACATTCTTTCATGTTTTTGCCTCATAAAACTTCTTTGGCAGAAAACTAACAAAACAAAGACAATTCAAAATGGACGTTTTTTTTTGAGAATTACGCTCGTTCGAACGTATGTCATTGCATTTTTATATTAGTTAACGTTTCCTATAACAGTTCAGCATCCAACCAAAAAAAAAATTCAAAAAAAAAAATAAAAATAAAAGCAATCGATGATGGCTATAACAGTTTTTGGAAACAACGATATGCTTCAAACAAGAAAGTTGAACAGCCAGAAAGCAAACCACAGTCGAACAATTATTGTCATTCGTCTGACGTTTAACCAGTTCGTCGATCCTGCTGACGAGGATGCCCATAGAGAAGAAGTGGAAGAAGACAAACAGTTTAGTGAAGAGGGGATTGAGCAGTAATAGGGGATGAAGATGATGTTTTTGGTAGCACAACCACTCCATGGGGTTTATGAGGCGTCCCAGGGTGTTCTAGGAAGTTTCAGGGAAGTTCAAAGGGTTTCAAGCGTGTTCCAGAGATTTCAGGGGGTCTCAGAGGCATTTCAGAGGTGATCTAGGGGTTTCAGTAGCGTCTCATGGGTCTTCAAGGGGTTTCACGGGCGCTCTAATGGCTTTCGTAGGAGTTCCCACGAAGCCCGTTCTAGAAGTGTTCCAGGATGTTTCAGGGGGTCCCAGTAGCTTTCTGGTCGGCTTCAGGAGGTCCCAGGAGTGATCCAGGGGTTTCAGGGCTATCTTAAGGAATTTCGGGAGAGTCCAAGGAAGTTTCCAGGGCTGTTCTATGGGCTTCTGGGGTTTTTAGGGGTGTTTCAGTGAATTCCAGGGTCGCACAAGCGGGTTTCAGGGGCGTTCAAAAAGTCATCCAGATGGTTTCAGGGGTACTTCAGAGATATATGAGGTTTCATGGGATTTCAAGGACGTTCCAGGGGTTAAATCCCTTGATATTACCTGAAACGCCTTAAAACGCCTTCAATCACATCTGAATACCTCTGAAACATCCTTGAAAGCCTAGGGTGCTTTCCCATAAGGAAAATTGCTGCTTAGTAGGCGTTAAGAAAAATGAATCGAATGGTCATCGGAAATCGGAACATTTTCTACTCTACGTTTCACAGCTGATTAGAAAACAGATCTCACATTTCAAAGCGTGCTACGCTTCGCTTATCATCGTCACAGAAACACCCAACAACGCAGCAAAGTTCACCAAAAGCCATACAGCGTGTACAACAAGCCCAGCCCATCAACGGCGTCTGTCTTGTCTGTACTTACTGGTGAGTTGTGATCAATGGCCCCTCGTGCATCGCTATCGTCTCGACGGGTCAGCCACGTTGATGGTAATTTTATTTTATAAACAAACTGAATGACGCTCAAGTTATTGCTGGTTGCTCTCAAAGATGGATTTTTGATGCACTTCAGCTATCACACTATTTTTGTGCTCGGTCACGGTTGCCGACATCAACATCTTGAATTCCACATTTCACAAACTTTTTCCATGAGAAGTAACGCACAAATCTGCAAAACTGGCCGCCCGGCTCCGACTCTGGGTGAGAAAAAAGAGAGAAAGTCTAATCGGAGAGTTGTCAGATGGATGAAAATCAAAACAAAAGCTGGGAAGAATCAGGCGAATCACACACCACGTGCTAATCTTTGACATTTCTCGACGTCAAACTGCTGTCAGACAGCTCGATTGCACTTATCGTCACACTTTTCAACCATCACACTTTCATACTGTGCAGTCCAATTTGGTGCGAACTGTGCAATAATCTGCTTCGTTTATTAGGTCCCGCGTTCAGTGCTGCCACACACTTCAATCTGTGTATCTGTATGTCCATTTTGCGAATTTAAAATATAGAAAAAATAAATACGTAACAGGTTCAAAGCAAAACTGTATCAAAAGATTGTAGATTTTATGAATGAAATGCAGATTGCTAGCGTTACTCATAACTGAAGATTGTTCATCAAATTTGTAGTATCGGTGCAATAATGTTTTATATAAATCTTGATTATTATGTATCTTGATTTCAGCATACCTCTTGTTAAATAGACCTTGTGATAATATACCTTATTAATGTACACTAACGTTGAAAACAGAAACCAAAATAAAGCAGTTGAATTCTGACTACCACCGAGCGTACACGAACGTGTTATTCATTCCGAGATCCGAGAGACGAGACTTTACAAAATTGTTTGGCAACCCTGCTATTACGATTGGTGTCGTCTTCATCGTCGTCAAAGCAATAGTCTATTTTACGAAACGACAACAGTGTTGATATTGATATTAACACTCACGGGCTTGGGCGCAACCTCCTGTCAAACTTTCATTCATGAAATGAGCGATCAGCTGATCCGAAACGTCTCGTAAAATGGCTCATGCCCACATCGCTACTCATATCAACGTGCATCACATCCACAACGCTTATTGGACTCGGGAGGAGTGCGGAATTTGAAGCATTTCACGAATCGATCGAATCGTTTCCCGAAGAATTTATACCGGCGCGCGTATCAATTACGGTGTGACAGATACGATAATGCGAATGCCTGTTTCGGAAAGGTGTCACATTTCTGATCGTATGGTGGCAATTTTTTGCCTGGCGCTGGTTGTTGGATTGGAACACAAGTGGTACACAGGTAATTAATACAGAACAGTCTTGAGGTGACCGTACGTAACCGGTAGGCCATGATCTTGAATGATTGATCATGGCAGGCCGGTTTGGTGATGGCGGCGTCATCATGGTAACGACGCCACGATGGTCTGCAAGAATCGATCAGGTTCGCTGTCGCTGTCGCTGGGTTGCTAGGATACAGCGTAGTAATCCATCACTTCGATTCGCGGCGATATAACCTACACACTAGGACGACTCGGAACTGCCCTGTCTACTACGATGGCTGTTGGATACGTTGCGTCTTGACATTTGTCTCAGACCCCTGTTCCATGCCAACTTCTTGACTCGCGGTGGTACCCTACGAGTTGATTTATGGCCGATGAGGTCAACCAGTTCCCATGCCGCCGCGCCATTGTCGCCTCCTCTCGTCATATAAGTACGACAGACGATCGCTTTCAATTTGTTACTCCCCAAGCGAAATAAATTACAATCAGGCGTAAAGATCATACTAAATAGATAAATTATACCGCACCGGAGCGCGCTAGCTTTTGCACTTGAACCAATCTCGCACATCGCATCGCAATCGGATCGTCAGGTCGTCAGAAAGACGGCGATGAAGAAGACGGCCTACTTGATTGTGTGGATTATGATGACTCTGAATTGCACCCTCCGCAGAATTGATTCACTCCAAGCGAAGCAAGCCGCGGCGGATTGACGTCAATCGAGTCGACAGAGCACAGAAGAGACTCTCCTCGATGCAATCCAGGCAAGCCTTGGTTCTGCTGATGAGCTCTCCTCGTTGACTGGCGACTTGATCTAGATGACAATCGCAGTAAACTGTGTGAAATGTGTTTCTTAATGACCAATTGTTTGCCGGTCGCCACCGCCATAGGAACCCCAATTCAGCCTGCTTTGTGATCTATCTACTGGAGGAGGAGACGGTCTTCCTCTTTGTCGACGATCGGTGGAATTTGACAGGCCAAAATTGATACGCAACGCAAAGCTAATAAATCGTTTAATAAATCAATAAACGCGTACAAATGGAGTCAACGGAGCAATTCGATCGTGCCTTCACCTACTACCACCCACAGACAGCTAGCGTAATCGTATAGAAACAATCGATTTGAATGCAGTGAGTGATCATTGCAATCAATAAAAACAAATATCTATATGTTATTTCTAGCGTAAGTTTTGACTTGATCCGCAATCTGAAATTAAAAGGTTTTCCAACTTAAACATGTTTCTTACACTATCGATTAGATATAGAGGTGCTTTTATTCCGTTTTCGTGTAGCACTTTGAGGTATTTTTATTTAAGTACGTTTGAAATGTTGAACGCAATTAAGCGCGGAAATAGCTTCCACGAAGTCAAGTGCGTCGGCCGTATAGTTTGAATTATGCGATCAATTGAAAGCAATTTCAAATCAAATTAGGAAACAAAATGATCGCGGTTGCAAATGTGTTGACTGTTGAATTTACAGACCAATCGATGTGGTAATATGTACAGCGAAAATATTGTTACAAAAATTTCTCCAAAACATTACGTTTGATTGTCTGTGAAATTGATCGTTCGATCGATGGGGGTCCTTTTGCCGGTTGGCCCGAGAATCCCCTCCGGGTCAAAAGAATCATTCTACATTCTACGGCGTAGCAGATGCATGGATATTTTTATGGGCAGCTATCGCCGGCGGCGCTCGCTTTTTATTTTTAGTTACGAGCTGTCAAATGGGCTGATATATAGCCGTCAGTCAAATCAAATAGGGAGCACATCAGGGAGAGAAAGCTGAATATTGCACCGGGTTTCTGAGAAAGTGATTGATAATTATTTATTGCTTGTGAGATTGGGCGTTAAATATAGTGGAAATCGAGCACAGATGATTGTCAGGGCCACTGGGGCCTACAACCGTAGTATTGAGATGAATAATAAATATGACGTTCATGTGTAAAAGAAAGGAATGGAAAAGTTGTTTACAAGCAATTGTTGACATAGTAATACACTTCTCTTTAGACCAACCCCCATTTTTAGAAATTTGACGAAGAGCAAAATTATCAAATAACAGTTTTATTTTCAAGTATTGTGCGGGTTTTTCGTTATCGAACACAACGGTTTGGATCATTCGTGTCGCGAACAGTCCAAAAAATCATCGCTTTTTACCTTCACACATGATTTCACAGTAAAATGTGTCAAAAGTGGCAGGGAGGCACGTGCTTTTTTGCTGGCTCGATCACATTTCATCTTCGCTCTCTTTCTTTTCTGCGCAACGATGACAGCAGAAGGTTGCATCAAAAACGAGGTAGTTTGTGCAAAAGTGACAGCAAGGAGACTCAATGGACGAGGTTCGCCGAAAATGGGCGTTTGAAAAAGGGTTTAGAATCGAGTGGCCAAAGAAAATCACAATAATTGTGGACCTTAAAAAGGACACTAAAAAGGAAAATTTATGCTTTAATATATACATCGCATGAATAGAAAGAAGTAGTATTGCGCATTTCCCACCCCACTGGACCCCTTTCGCAGTAAGTATAAGTGCGGGATCGTGAATAAAACTGCGATTTTGCATCGAATCGTGTCGGTGTCTTCTGCGCACTTATGCATTACAAGGTGTTGAATAAGTGCGCAGAAGACACCAAATCGGTTCGATGCAAAATCTCAGTTTTGTTCACGATCCCGCACTTATACTTACTGCGAAAGGGGTCCAGTGGGGTGGGAAATTCGCAATATAAACCGAACTCGTCAATTTGTCTTCAAAAAGCATTCATCACAGACAAACAGATGTAACACCTAGAACAATTTTCATGAAATTTCATTTCAAAGCACCCTTAGCAAATGTGTACCTACTAGCGATACGATGAAATTAAATACAATAACATTACATTCTAACAGCATTAATTAACCCTTCAGCAGTCATGCTGTTGTATTTTGTACAATACGGTAAAAAAGCTCACCCAATTAACTTAAATCAACGTGATGCTGGTAGTGGTGGATGACCAATTTCTGGAAGATTAAGAATTTTATTTAATCGTGCATTATTTTGTTTTATTTATTTTGTTAATGTCTATAATACATTCATAAGAAATTATAGCTGAACTCTTTTGGAAATTATGAACTCTTTTGAGGACTAACCTAGAATTTTCTGGTTTCTGTATGAGTTCTTTTTAAATTATCTCCAAATTCTGGAAATCCTCCAGAAATTCTTGAAAAAATCAAAAAAATCTTGAGGCAATCCTGGAGAAGTTCTTGGGTACATCCCTGAAAAGATGATTGAAGGATTTCTGAAATTTCCGAAGGAACTCCTGAATGAATTTTTGAAGAGAACCTAAGAGGAATTTCTTAAGAAATCATTTTTGGAATTCCTGGAGCAATCCCTGGAAGACTTTCTAGATAAATCCCTGAGGAAATACCTGGATGAATTCCTGGAGGAAACCTCGGAGTAATCCTTGGAAGAATTTCTGACAGTTTATGTGGAGGAATTGCTGTATAAGTTATGGGAGGAATAACTAGAGAAATCTGGAGGTTTGTGTGTTCGACTGTTTGGATGCACTAGATGTTGGATTTCTCGGCTATGCAGTCACCAAACTCCTTGGAACGACAACGGTTTTGCCATCTTCAAGACTGCATAGCCGAGAAATCCAACATCTAACTAGAGAAATATCTAAAGAGATCTCATGAGGAAATACTAGAAGAAATCTTAGATAAATTTCTGGAGGGTTCTTTGGAGGGAATTCTGGAGAAATTCTTGGAGCAGTTGTGGGAGGAATGCCTAGAAAAATTTCAAAAGAATTCCTTGAACGAATCTAAAAGAAAATTCAGAAGGCATCATTGGAGGAATTCTTGGAGAAATCTTTGAAGCAATTCCCGGGGAAAATCTGAACAAATTCCTGGCGTAATTTCTGGAAGAATTCTTGGATGGGATCCAGCTGGAATTCCTGGTAAAATTCCTGGAGAGATTTCTTGGAAGAATTCTTGGTGCAATCACTGGAAACATTCCTGGAGAAATTCCTGGAAAAAATTCTAGAGAAATACTGGGAGTAATTGCTGGAAAAATTTCTGAAAAAATCCTTGAGAAATACCAGGAGGATTTTCTGGAAGAACCCTTGCAGGAATCTCTGGGAATATCCCCGTAGAATTTCCTGGGGAAACCCCTGAAGCAATTCCTGGACGAATCTCTGGAAGAATTTCTGGAGGAATCCCTGAAAAATTTCTGAAAGTATTTCTAGAGGATTTCCTGAAGAAATTTCTGGAGGAATTGCTGACATAATTTCTGAGAGATGTTCTGGATCAATTCCTGGGGGAATTTCTAGAGAAAGTCCTGGAGAAATTCATGGAGTAAATCCATTGAGAAACTCCTGGAGGAGTTTCTTGCGGAATTTCTGGAGGAATTCCTGGAGAAATCCTCAAAGGAATTTCTGAAGAAAACCCTGGGGCAATACTTGAAGAAATTTGTGGAGAAATCCTTGCAGGAATTCCTGGAGGAATACCTGAAAAAATCCTGAAGGTATTCCTGAGAAACTTCCTTGAAGAATTTCTTAAGAAATCCCTAGAGGATTGCCTGGAAGTATCCTTGGTGGAACTTCTGGAGGATTTCCTGGAGGAAACTTCGAAGAACTTCCTGGAGAAATCCATGGGAAAATTCCTGGAGAAATCTCTTGAGACATTTGTAGAGAAATCTCTGGAGAAATTCCTGAAGCAATTTCTGATGGAATCTCTGGTGGAATTCATGGAGAAAGCTCTGGAGGAATCCCTAGAGGA
The DNA here is from genome assembly GCF_035046485.1 of Aedes albopictus. NCBI lineage: Eukaryota > Metazoa > Arthropoda > Insecta > Diptera > Culicidae > Aedes > Aedes albopictus. The sequence goes on from NW_026917519.1 coordinate 17,653, forward strand.
ATTGTTAACATAATTTCTTAAAGATGTCCAGGAGCAATTCCTGAAGAAATTTTAGAAGGAATTCCTGAAGAAATTCCTGGGGTAATTTCTAGATGAAATGCTGAAAGAGCTCCTGGAGAAATTCCTGGATAAAATCCTGGTGGAATGCCTGGAGGAATGCCTAGAGTCATCATTGTGAGAATTGCTGGAGGAATCAATGATGAAATTCCTGGAGAAATCTCTAGACTCTTGAGAGAATTACTGGATATGTTTCTAGAGGAATCTTCAGAGGAATTCCATTATTTTTCTGTTTCTGAAAAAATCCCTTGAGAAAATCTTGGAGGAATTTCTAGCAGAATTTATGGAGGCATTCCTGGAAAAATCCTCGAAGGAATTCCTGAAGGGATCCCTGGGGGAATCCTTTAATAATTTTGTGAAGAAATCCCTGGAGGAATCCCTGAAAAATTCCTGAAGGTATTTCTGGAGAATTTCCTGGAAGAATTTCTGAAGAAATCTTTAGAGGATTTGCTAGAAGAATCCTTAGAGGAACTTCTGGAGGATTTCCTGGGGGAATCTTCGAAGGATCTCCTGGAGGAATCCCTGGAAAAATCCCTGGAGAAATTCGTGGACAATATCCTGGAATAATTTCTGAAAAAATCCTCAGAAGATTTTCTTGAAAAAATCCTGGAGAAATTGCTGATATAATTTCTGAAGCATTTCCAGGAGCGATTCCTGGATCAATTCCTAGAGAAATTGCTGGAGGAATTCCCGAAGAAATTCTTGGGGTATTTCCTGGAAAATTCCTGGAATTCCTAGACAAAATCCTGGAGAAATGCCTGGAAGAGTTCTTGGAGGTTTTCCTTTGGGAAATTCTGGAGGAATCTTTGGAGGAATCCTTGCAACTATTACTGGATGAATTTCTGGGGGAATCTCTAGAGGAACTCTGGGCGAAATTTCTGAAAAAAATCCCGGATAAATTCCTGGAGGAACTTCTAAGAAAAAAATCTGGAGAAATCCTCGATTCTTTCGAGGAACCCTTCGTGGAGAAATCCCTGATGAAGTTCCTGCAGGAATTTTAAGCGGAATTCCTAAAGGAATCCCTGTAGCAATTCCTGGAGGAAAACCTAGAAGAATGCTTGGAGGAATTCCTGAAAAACATCTAGAAAGTATTCCTAGAGAAAATCCTGGAAGAATTTTTGAAGGAATCACTGAAAGATTTTCTAGAGAAATTACTAGATGATTTGCTGACATAATTTATGATGGAATTCCTTGGTGAAATTCTTGGAGGATTCCCTGAAATAATTTCTGGAGAAATCTTTGGATGAATTCCTGTAGGAATCTCTGGAAAAAATCCTTTCTTAGTGAAATTCTTGGAAGAATCCCGGAAGCAATTACTGGAGGAAGTCCTGAAGGAATGCATTGAGGAAACCCTATGGGGTTTCTTGGAGGAATCGTTGAAGGCAAATCTTGTTAGAAGTCTTGGAGGGATCCGTGGAGGATGAAATCTCAGATGGAAATCTTGGAGAAATTCTGGAGGAATTCTTAGAAGAGTTCCTGAAAAAATTCCAGATGGAATCCCGGAAGCCATTTCAAGAAGAGTTCCTAGGGGAATCCCTAAACAGTTCCTACAGGAAGTACTGAATTAACTTCTGGAGGAGTTCCATAAAGAATACAAGGATGAATTCCTGAAGGAACCCTAAGAGGAGTTCCTGGGAGAATCTTTGGAGGAAATTTTATAATAAGTTGTTGCAGAAAGAATCACATAAGGAATTCCCGAGTTAAGCCCTACAGAAATTCTTGGAAGAATCCATGTATTCATCCCTGGAGGATATCCTAGAGGAATGGAATTAACGGAGAATCTCTAGAAATACTCCTGGAGGAATCTCTAGAAGAATTCCTGGAGGAAAATCTGGAGGAAACTCTGGATAAATTTTTAGGGGAGTCCCTGAAGCAATCCCCAGAGGAATCCCTGGAATAATTTCTGGAGGAATGTCTGAAGAAATTCGTGGAGGAATCCCTTGAAAAATTTCTGGAGGAATTGGAAGAATTTCTGAAGAAATTGCAGATGGAATCCTTGGATAAATCCTGAAGGAATTCTAAGAAGGGGTCGTGGAGGAACTCCTTGGGGAATCACTGTAGCAGTTCGTGATGGAATCCCTGCAGGAGTTCCTGAAGAAACCCCAGGAGGAATTCTGGAAGCAATTCCTAGAGGCGTTCTCTAGGGAATCCCTAAACAGTACTGGGTTAACTCCTGGAGGAGTTCCTGATAGAAATCTAAGAGAAACTACTTAAAAAAGTTCCTGGAGGAATCCATGGAGAAGTTTTTAAAATAATCACTGGCAGAGACGAATGCCCCAGAGGTAAAGTCTCTTTAAACACACAAAAAAAAAAAAAAAAAAATCACTGGAGTTGTTCCTGGAAGAAACACAGAAGAAATTCCCGGGGTAATCCCTGGAGGAATTCTTGAAGGAAAATCTAGAGGAATTCCTGAAGAAATCCCAAGAGGAATTCCAGAGGCAATCCTATGACAGTATGGTATTGAAATTCTGCAGTAATTACAGGACCCCCAGGAAAAAAAATCTCAAAAGAAACTGTTTGAAGAATATAAGAAGAAATTTCTGGGAGAATCCAAATATGAGAATATAAGAAGAAATCCTGGAAGAAACTCCAGGAGAAACTAGTTAAAGATTACGCATGGTTTATCACTTCCGTTCTACATCCTCGGCCACGTCCAACGCTAGTCCTGGACAGATCACTACACTGAGAAAACTGATCTTAAGAAGGGCATAAGTTTGTCTTATGAAATTTCGACATAAGAAAAAGTTTTGATTTCCATAAGAAATTCTTATGATATCATTTCATAAGACATCTTATGAAATATTTTTGCGCAACATAAAACAAAATCGCAACCTGGAATCGAACCAGGGACGTCGAGATCGGAGAACGCGTGCTTTACTCACGCGCCCATTGACGCTTCGGAAGTTGAAACGGTTGGAGTGCAATAATAAGTTTGGCTTTTCGGGATCAACGTTTCATAAGATATCTTGTTATCTGTTCATAAGAGGCTTCTTAGGGCTTCTTGATATCTGTTCATAAGAGGCTTCTTAGGCGCTGTCCATAAACTACGTAGACTTTTTTTCGGCCATCTCAGACTCCCCCACCCCCCTCGTAGACTTTTGTTCATACAAAATTTTCGAGATTTGTATGGAGCGTAGACTTTGGCCAGACCCCCCGTCCCCCCTAAGAGTCTACGTAGTTTATGGACAGGCCCTTATGAGATTTTTCATAAGACCGCTGTAATGAATTTCTTAAGAAATTTTTGCCTCAGTGTAGCTCCTGACGTTGATGATGTCGGAGAATTTTCCATATGCATTCAAAATGACCGAACGCCAGTCAAAGTTTACTTCGATCCACGTGAAACCAAAACAATCACCATTAGACTCATACAGTCGAACCTCCATGAGTCGATGTTCCTTGACTCGATATCGACTCATGGAGGTAAATTTTTCCATACTTCCCCCCCCCCCCAAAAGCTTTCCAAAGGATTTTTGTTCCATATCTCAATATTTCCTTGAGTCGATGGTCCCTTCAATATCGACTCATGGAGGTTTTACTGTAATAA
>NW_026917519.1:21276-25000 GCF_035046485.1 Aedes albopictus
TGGCACTTTGGTGAGACATGCAAATTAGACGGCAATCGATCAGTCGAATCGCGGGCCGCGTTAATATTCACACGTTCAAGCGTTGGCCGCCATGTCCGCAGGGTACACTCGCTTACATTCATTGGCGTAGTGAAAACTGGACGAGATTGAGGGTGAGCCGAGAGATCGTGATGGTTCTAAAGTATATACCAGATGGGAAGGCATATCTTAGGGTGCTATTACAGTAGACGTTCGGTCGGTGCAAACGGTTTAAATGCAATGCTTTTTAACTGCAAATTCGGTAAGTGCAACAAATTTGCAGTTATCGCACCGCCAACTGTCAGAATGATGCGCCATGTTAGCCCAAATGAACAGTTGGATGAAGTTCACGTTCATTTTACGTCAGTTGATGGTTTGTTGACGCTGCACACAGGCGTAAATGGGCCAAATTCCTGGCCATAAGTCGAAAAATTTTTTTCAGGGTTTTCCAGAGTCTACTATTTTTTAAAGATAAATGAAGTAATGCTTCATCATGTGGCAATCAATAAAATACTTTGGGATGCATATTTGTTTAAAAATAAATGCCGAAATTTGACGATTTTCTCTACTGTTTTTTTCATTTGCATCATAACTAATCGGAAGAACTTAAATTATCGAAATATTGACAATTTGAAAAAATAACTGAGTATGTAACACAGTTCTCCTGATAAGGGTGCATCATTTAAACAAAAAACTTCACCTGGTTTCATTTATTTTGCTCTCTTACAGAAGAGTTTTTTCAAAATCATGTTTTTTGTCAATTTTGAATCATTTTCAGCATTCAAAAAGTTTTCAGATTCTGCGGCATTCCGCGATCTGGATAAAATTACAATAAAATAGAAGGCATATCCTTTGTGAATCGCAAGAGAACGGGTACCAGAAAGTACCAGACGAAAAAATAAATCATTTTGAAATTTACACCTTTTTGACTAGTTTTTAGTTACAATTTAGGTTAAATTTCGAAAAACCATCTTCGTTTCGACTACTTTTTCAATGAACGGCCACTTATTCTCGGTAGATAGATCATAGCAGAATACAAATCTGGTCTTCTATCTCTTAACAAAATATGTCAAATGGAATTATTTTTGTAAATTTGGGCAGAAATCTCCATACAGCGATAAACGCCTAAATGTATGCAATGCAGTAGTAATCTAATGTAGCTAGAACTGTTGTGTTCAAAATTTGTTATAAAAAAAATCAAAAACAACTCAAATAAAGAGCTCACTATATGTAGCATGTAATCATATGTTGATGCACCGTTAAGTAAATATTTCAGATAAATATTGTTTTTTATAGCTAAACTCATTGAGTTTTTCACTCAGTACTCCACGAACTTACTTTTATGCTTAAAGTTGTGTTAAAATGCCATGTTTTAATAGAAAAATTCAAACTGATATATTCCACACGGCTTCTATCATCATGTTCAAACTCCTAAAATTTCAATCCATGATTAATTTTTGAGTTTTGATGTGTTTTACAGGGCACTATTAAAGTTACCCCAAAATGAAAATGTGATTCCCAAAATATCTAGAAAAAGGTACAACATTTAAACTGAGTTTAAGGGACCGTTCAAAAATAACGGCCCATATTCCCAAAAATTGTGAAGATAGAACAATTGTTCAACAAATTTTCCAATTATGACACTTCTTACAACTTTGCTGAAGAAATAAACACGTTATCTTACACTTATAAAATAATTGAATTTCTCTCACACTTCTAAGAGAATTTCTATGAAACAGGTGGCCCTTGTTTCCAAACAATATTTTTCATGGAAATATAATTATTTTTCAGTTCTCTTTTGCCAAATAAAAATGTTCGACGCTTCAAGCGATTTTTGGGGGTGAAAATAAACGTTGTCCTTGGAGAGGTAATAAGAAATCATTTCTAGCCTTTAAGTGGATCAATATGGCTATTTATAATCCAAAATGCTTCCTCAATATCTAAATTCACAATTTTTTCGCTTGTACATACATAATACACCATAAAAACGTGTTAAAACTTTTTGGCCATGAATTGGACCATGTTACTCCAGTGTGCGCTGTCAGGCGTTGCAGTTATCGGAATTTCGTTCGCTAAGTGAAATGTAAACATGTTGCAGTTATCGAACGTCTACTGTACACTCTTTGCCCAGACGCCAAATATTTGACCACTTTTGACGGATAAATTTTGGCAGGTTGTTTGGTTCTATTTGTCCCTATTCGTTTTTCGAAAGTGACAAATATTTTTGTTTGCCAGGTACACCTTGGTCAAAATTTAACTGTCAAAAGTGGTCAAATATTTGGCATTGGTCAAAGAGTGTCATACTAGCTTTAGTCTACCATACACATGATGCATTTCTTACATTTCTTCTAATAGACTGTTTGTCGTAATGCCAAATATTTGTCATTGTAGTCCGACATTCATCCAAGAATGCCATGATTCACGTTGTATTGGCCTTTTGTAGGGCTTATTTGGCCAACTATTTGTCATTTGACCCACGAGCGTCTACTGACCAACCGTTATTGCTGGCAAGTCAATCGGATCTAATCAAGCGAAGCGCCCATCGTGTCTCGTCGGAAGAAGCCGTTGCAGATCATCAACGAGAGATGCTTAGCAGTGAAAATGTTCATTGCAGTCTCAACATTCTGTACCAGAACGTGAGAGGACTACGCACGAAGGTGGATGAATTCTTTCTCGCCGCATCCGAATCGGATTACGACGTCATTGTTATCACCGAAAGCTGGCTCAACGAGCAGTTTACTTCGTTGCTGTTGTTTGGTGATAAGTATACCGTATACAGAAAGGACCGTGATGCTGAACTCACAGGCAAAAACCGCGGCGGTGGTGTACTCATTGCCGTTTCGAACCGTTTAAGATCAACTGCTGTAGCGCTCTCTATGCATATTGAACTGGAACAACTGTGGGTACGCATTTCCTCCGGGCCGGCCGGAAGCTAGACCTTGTTTTTGGAAACGAACATGCCTCTGGTCAGTGCTTTGTCACAGAAGCTGTTGAGCCGCTCGTTCAGATAGACCAACATCATCCTGCTCTGTTTGCTTCCTTAAAATGTCCAAGAACAGTTTCGTTCATTGATTCGGAAGTTGTTCCACATTTCGACTTCCGAAAAGCTGATTTTGCTGCGTTAAGTCATGCTATCTCGGGAGTTGACTGGGCACCGCTGCACACTGCTGATAATGTCAACGATGCTGTAGAAATTTTAACCCATACGCTCACCGAGTTGTTTCGTCTTCATATTCCCACTCAACGAATTACCCGAAACCCGCCGTGGTCGAATAATCGACTGAGAATCCTGAAAACGGAGAGAGCTAGAGCTCTGCGACATTACTCTAGAAACAAGAACTCTATTGCAAAGCGCGATTTTCAAATTTCTAGTAACATGTACAAAAACTACAATCGACTGCTTTATTCACAATATGTGCAAAGGAAACAAATGGAACTGAAGCGGAACCCCAAGCGTTTCTGGTCGTTTGTTAATCAAAAGCGTAAGCAGAATGGATTGCCATCTATCATGTCTGATGGTAAGGACTCGGTCGCGTCTCCAGTCGATATGTGCAGACTGTTTGCACGTCATTTCTCAAGTGTATTCAAACAGGAGCCTGCCTCTACGCAGCACATACGCTCTGCCCTCCGGAATGTTCCTCAGGATGTGCTAGGAATGCAAAACATCGTCTTTTCTGAAGCGGACATCAGCGATGCCATCAATAAA
>NW_026917520.1:0-90543 GCF_035046485.1 Aedes albopictus
ATATTGGGGAGCAGTCTGAGGGATGTCGGTTCCTCCCAATAAGTGTTCGGTAATTTAGGTGATTTTGGGGGGCATTCTTAAGAAAGTTGGGTCCTCCCAATAAGTGTTCGGTAATTTTAGGTGATATTGGGGGGCATTCTGAGGGAAGTCGGTTCCTCCCAATAAGTGTTCGGTAATTTCAGGTGATATTGGGGAGCAGTCTGAGGGAAGTCGGTTCCTCCCAATAAGTGTTTGTAATTTTAGGTGATATTGGGGGGCATTCTGAGGAAAGTCGGTTCCTCCCAATAAGTGTTCGGTAATATAGGTGATATTAGGGGGCATTCTGAGGGAAGTCGGTTCCTCCCAATAAGTGTTCAGTTATTTTAGGTGATAGTGGGAGGCATTCTTAGGGAAGTTAGGTCCTCCCAATAAGTGTTCGGCAATTTTAGGTGATATTGGGGGACATTCTGAGGGAAGTTGGGTCCTCTTAATGAGCGTTCTATAATTTTAGGTGATATTGGAGAGCATTCTGAGGGAAGTTGGGTCCTCCCAATAAGTGTTCGGTAATTTTAGGTGATATTAGGGGGCATTCTGAGGAAAGTCGGTTCCTCCCAATAAGTGTTCGGTAATTTTAGGTGATATTAGGGGGCATTCTGAGGGAAGTCGATGCCTCTCAATAAGTGTTCGGTAATTTTAGGTGATATTAGAGGGCATTCTGAGGGAAGTCGGTTCCTCCCAATAAGTGTTCAGTTATTTTAGGTGATAGTGGGAGGCATTCTTAGGGAAGTTGGTTCCTCCCAATAAGTGTTCGGTAATTTTAGGTGATATTAGGGGGCATTCTGAGGGAAGTTGGTTCCTCCCAATAAGTGTTCGGTAATTTTAGGTGATATTAGGGGGCATTCTGAGGGAAGTTGGTTCCTCCCAATAAGTGTTCGGTAATTTTAGGTGATATTACGGGGCATTCTGAGGGAAGTCGATGCCTCCCAATAAGTGTTCGGTAATTTTAGGTTATATTAGGGGGCATTCTGAGGGAAGTCGATGCCTCCCAATAAGTGTTCGGTAATTTTAGGTGATATTAGGGGGCATTCTGAGGGAAGTCGGTTCCTCCCAATAAGTGTTCGGTAATTTAAGGTGATATTGGGGAGCATTCTGAGGGAAGTTAGTTCCTCCCAATTAGTGTTCGGTAATTTTAGGTGATAGTGGGAGGCATTCTTAGGGAAGTCGGTTCTTCCCAATTAGTGTTCGGTAATTTAGGTGATATTAGGGGGGCATTCTGAGGGAAGTCGATGCCTCCCAATAAGTGTTCGGTAATTTAAGGTGATATTGGGGAGCATTCTGAGGGAAGCTGGTTCCTCCCAATTAGTGTTCGGTAATTTTAGGTTATAGTGGGAGGCATTCTTAGGGAAGTCGGTTCTTCCCAATTAGTGTTCGGTAATTTTAGGTGATATTAGGGGGCATTCTGAGGGAAGTCGGTTCCTCCCAATTAGTGTTCGGTAATTTTAGGTGGTATTAGAGGGCATTCTGAGGGAAGTAGGTTCCTCCCAATAAATGTTCGGTAATTTTAGGTGATATTAGGGGGCATTCTGAGGGAAGTCGATGCCTCCCAATAAGTGTTCGGTAATTTTAGGTAATATTGGGGAGCATTCTGAGGGAAGTTGGTTCCTCCCAATAAGTGTTTGGTAATTTTAGGTGATAGTGGGAGACATTCTTAGGTAAGTCGGTTCCTCCCAATTAGTGTTCGGTATTTTTAGGTGATATTAGGGGGCATTCTGAGGGAAGTCGGTTCCTCCCTATAAGTGTTCGGTAATTTTAGGTGATATTAGGGGGCATTCTGAGGGATGTCGGTTCCTCCCAATAAGTGTTCGGTAATTTTAGGTGATATAGGGGGCATTCTGAGGGAAGTCGGTTCCTCCCAATAAGTGTTCGGTAATTCTAGGTGATATTAGGGGGCATTCTGAGGGAAGTCGATGCCTCCCAATAAGTGTTCGGTAATTTTAGGTGATATTAGGGGGCATTCTGAGGGAAGTCGGTTCCTCCCAATAAGTGTTCGGTAATTTTAGGTGATATTAGGGGGCATTCTGAGGGAAGTCGGTTCCTCCCAATAAGTGTTCGGTAATTTTAGGTGATATTAGGGGGCATTCTGAGGGAAGTCGGTTCCTCCCAATAAGTGTTCGGTAATTTTAGGTGATATTAGGGGGCATTCTGAGGGAAGTCGATGCCTCCCAATAAGTGTTCGGTAATTTTAGGTGATATTAGGGGGCATTCTGAGGGAAGTCGGTTCCTCCCAATAAGTGTTCGGTAATTTTAGGTGATATTAGGGGGCATTCTGAGGGATGTCGGTTCCTCCCAATAAGTGTTCGGTAATTTTAGGTGATATTAGGGGGCATTCTGAGGGAAGTCGATGCCTCCCAATAAGTGTTCGGTAATTTTAGGTGATATTAGGGGGCATTCTGAGGGAAGTCGGTTCCTCCCAATTAGTGTTCGGTAATTTTAGGTGATATTAGAGGGCATTCTGAGGGAAGTAGGTTCCTCCCAATAAGTGTTCGGTAATTTTAGGTGATAGTGGGAGACATAGCTAGGGAAGTTGGGTCCTCCCAATAAGTGTTCGGTAATTTTAGGTGATATTAGGGGGCATTCTGAGGGAAGTCGGTTCCTCCCAATATGTGTTCGGTAATTTTAGGTGATATTAGGGGGCATTCTGAGGGATGTCGGTTCCTCCCAATAAGTGTTCGGTAATTTTAGGTGATATTAGGGGGCATTCTGAGGGAAGTCGATGCCTCCCAATAAGTGTTCGGTAATTTTAGGTGATATTAGGGGGCATTCTGAGGGATGTCGGTTCCTCCCAATAAGTGTTCGGTAATTTTAGGTGATATAAGGGGGCATTCTGAGGGAAGTCGATGCCTCCCAATAAGTGTTCGGTAATTTTAGGTGATATTAGAGGGCATTCTGAGGGAAGTCGATGCCTCCCAATAAGTGTTCGGTAATTTTAGGTGATATTGGGGAGCATTCTGAGGGAAGTTGGGTGCTCCCAATGAGTGTTCGGTAATTTTAGGTGATAGTGGGAGACATAGCTAGGGAAGTTGGGTCCTCCCAATAAGTGTTCGGTAATTTTAGGTGATATTGGGTCCTCCCAATGAGTGTTTGAAAATTTTAGGTGATATTGGAGGGCATTCTAAGGAAAGTTGGGTCCTCCCAATGAGTTTTTGGTAATTTTAGGTGATATTAAGGGTCACCCTGAGGGAAGTTGGCTCTTCCCAATGAGTGTTTGGAAATTTTATGTGATACTGGAGGGCATCCTGAGTGAAGTTGGGTCCTCCCAATAAGTGTTCTGTAATTTAAGGTGATATTGGGGAGCATCCTGGAGGAAGTTGGGTCCTCCCAATAAGTGTTCGGGTTTTTAGGTGATATTGGGAGGCATTCTGAGGAAGTTGGTTTCAATTTGACGATATGCGTATATTTTACATGCGCCTAAATGGAGGCATGCACGCATATGGCCTCAACTTTATCATCTTTTGCAACATCTTATACGATTACTGGTTGTCTGGGAAGTGGTTGGTAATTTTTGGTGATATTGGGAGCATCCTGAGGGAAGTTAGGTCCTCCCAATGGGTGTTTGAAAATTTTAGGCGATATTGAAGGACACGCTGAGGGAAGTTGAGTCCTCCCAATGGGTGTTTGAAAATTTTAAGTGTTATTGAGAGGCATTCTGGGGGAAGTTGGGTCCTCCCAATGAGTGTTTGAACATTTTAGGTAACATTGAGGGGCATTCTGAGGGAAGTTGAATCGACTCTAAACCATTACCCGGAATGCCATTTACCATTTACCGCAATGTACCATTTACCGGAATGTACTTTTTACCGGAAACCCATTTACCGGAATGTTTAATTTACCGGAAACATATTTACCCTCAACCCTCAAGTAACACACTTGTCACAGAAGAGTCACGGTGGCGCAGAGTTTTGTTGCACAGAATTCATTGTGACTTACTTCTAGCAAGTAAGTATTCATATGATAAAAATAAGTCGCAATGACAGGTGCGCAACAAACCCTGCGCCACCGTGACTCTTCTGTGACAAGGGGTTAAGTTGAGAGATAATATGTTTCCGGTAAATTAAACATTCCGGTAAACGGGTTTCCGGTAAATAGTACATTCCGGTAAATGGTACATTACCGTAAATGGTAAATGGCATTCCGGGCAATGGTTTTCCGGGTAATGGTATAGAATCGACCCAACATTTATTGGGAGGAACCGACTTCCCTCAGAGTGCCTCCCACTATCACCTAAAATTACCGAACACTTATTGGGAGAAACCGACTTCCCTCAGAATGCCTCCCAATATCACCTAAAATTACCGAACACTTAGTGGGAGGAACCGACTTCCCTCAGAATGCCCCCTAATATCTTCTAAAATTACCGAACACTTATTGGGAGGCATCGACTTCCCTCAGAATGCCCCCTAATATCACCTAAAATTACCGAACACTTATTGGGAGAAACCGACTTTCCTCAGAATGCCCCCTAATATCATCTAAAATTACCAAACACTTATTGGGAGGAACCGACTTCCCTTAGAATGCCCCCTAATATCACCTAAAATTACCGAACACTTATTGGGAGGAACCAACTTCCCTAAGAATGCCTCCCACTATCACCTAAAATTACTGAACACTTATTGGGAGGCATCGACTTCCCTCAGAATGCCCCCTAATATCACCTAAAATTACCGAACACTTATTGAGAGGAACCAACTTCCCTAAGAATGCCTCCCATTATCACCTAAAATTACCGAACACTTATTGGGAGGAACCGACTTCCCTCAGAATGCCCCCTCATATCACCTAAAATTACCGAACACTTATTGGGAGGCATCGACATCCCACATAATGCCCCCTAATATCACCTAAAATTACCGAACACTTATTGGGAGGAACCGACTTCCCTCAGAATGCCCCCTAACATCACCTAAAATTACCGAACACTTATTGGGAGGAACCGACTTTCCTCAGAATGCCCCCTAATATCACCTAAAATTACCGAACACTTATTGGGAGGAACCGACTTTCCTCAGAATACCCCCTAATATCACCTAAAATTACCGAACACTTATTGGGAGGCATCGACTTCCCTCAGAATGCCCCCTAATATCACCTAAAATTACCGAACACTTATTGGGAGGAACCAACTTCCCTAAGAATGCCTTCCACTATCACCTAAAATTACTGAACACTTATTGGGAGGAACCGACTTCCCTCAGAATGCCCCCTAATATCACCTTAATTACCGAACACTTATTGGGAGGAACCAACTTCCCTAAGAATGCCTCCCATTATCACCTAAAATTACCGAACACTTATTGGGAGGCATCGACATCCCTCAGAATGCCCCCTAATATCACCTAAAATTACCGAACACTTATTGGGAGGCATCGACATCCCTCAGAATGCCCCCTAATATCATCTAAAATTACCGAACACTTATTGGGAGGAACCGACTTCCCTCAGAATGCCCCCTAATATCACCTAAAATTACCGAACACTTATTGGGAGGCATAGACATCCCTCAGAATGCCCCCTAATATCACCTAAAATTACCGAACACTTATTGGGAGGAACCGACTTTCCTCAGAATGCCCCCTAATATCACCTAAAATTACCGAACACTTATTGGGAGGAACCGACTTTCCTCAGAATGCCCCCTAATATCACCTAAAATTACCGAACACTTATTGGGAGGAACCGACTTTCCTCAGAATGCCCCCTAATATCACCTAAAATTACCGAACACTTATTGGGAGGCATCGACTTCCCTCAGAATGCCCCCTAATATCACCTAAAATTACCGAACACTTATTGGGAGGAACCAACTTCCCTAAGAATGCCTCCCACTATCACCTAAAATTACCGAACACTTATTGGGAGGAACCGACTTTCCTCAGAATGCCCTCTAATATCACCTAAATTACCGAACACTTATTGGGAGGAACCAACTTCCCTAAGAATGCCTCCCATTATCACCTAAAATTACCGAACACTTATTGGGAGGAACCAACTTCCCTAAGAATGCCTCTCATTATCTCCTAAAATTACCGAACACTTATTGGGAGGAACCGACTTCCCTCAGAATGCCCCCTAATATCACCTAAAATTACCGAACACTTATTGGGAGGAACCGACTTCCCTCAGAATGCCCCCTAATATCACCTAAAATTACCGAACACTTATTGGGAGGCATCGACATCCCTCAGAATGCCCCCTAATATCTGCAAAATTTGAGCACGATCGGTTATGTCTACGTTTTGCGCATCGCGATTGAAGTTTATATAAGGTTTTACATGGGAATACACACTTTTTTGCATTTCTCTCATAACAAGCACGAATTTTTCTAAAACCGTGTAACTGTTAAAATGAAATCATAGTCTAGGGTGTCCTGAAAAACTTTGTCGAAGACCGCGAAGTGATCTGATGCTTATGAAAAAAGTTATAGCGTTGGCATTGCTTGGTGAAACAGTATGATTTTGTTGCTATTGTTATTCCTTTACATGTTAAAACATAAACACATGCACGCGGTTCGTTGGTTATAACTATTTTCACAAGCATTGGATCGCTTTGCGGTCTTCAACAAAGTTCTTCAGAACATCCTAGGCTATCAATTTACAGTATCGGTTAAAAAGTTTCAGACAAACTTTTTCAACTTATGACTAAAATGCAAAAAAGTATGTTTTCCCATATAAAATCCCATACAAATTTCAATTGCAATGCGCAAAGTGTAGACGCAACCGATCGTGCTTAAATTTTGCACAGATACTCAGGACCCGAAACGGAACCAAAAAAGCTTTTATCTGAGAAAACGCTTCCGATGACCCACACTAATGAGCATCAGTATGCAGTTTGATGAAAAAGTTTTGTTTGAAACTTCCCTCAAGCGGTAATTTATGAACTTGCAAAAAACATTGTACGCAACTCGGTGCAGAACTTGATTTTTACAGCACTCGTCGTAATTATCCAACTCGGCAAGCCTCGGTGGATAAATGTACGACTCGTGCTGTAAAAATCGTCATTCTGCACCTTGTTGCGTAAACTACTATTACAATCGCTGTTTGAAATCAATCTCTCTAGTAGGATACTAAATTCTTATGTGTACTGCTCTACCCTAAATATAGATCCTGCTTCAACAGTTAAATTTCATAATTACAAAATTGATATTCATACCTTTCATCCTAATATTAATTTTTCTCTATATGAAGAAATAAAACAAATTCCAAAAATAGAATATCCTCATTTCGCTAATTATTTATTTAAACGGAAATTTATGGGTATTAATCGTGACCAATTTTATTTCACTGATGGATCTGTAAACCAAGACGGTGTAGGTTTTGGGGTACACAACTTGAATTCAGCTCATTTCTTCAAATTACGTGGTCCTTGCTCTATTTTTATTGCTGAATTAATTGCAATATATTTTGCATGTATTTTGATAAAAGATTGTTTTGATAGTATGAGTTGTCTCCGTGCATTAAATTCGAATAATTTTAATGTCAAAGCTCATCACATATTTTTGGAACCTAAACAAATATTATTAGATTTACACTCTCAAGGGTTTTTGATTCAATTAGTTTGGATTCCTTCAGATTGCAATATTTATGGTAATGAGCAAGCTGATTCTTTGGCCAAATTAGGTGCTACTCGGGGAATTATTTTGGATCGCAATATTTCGCCATCTGAGTATTTTACCGAATTAAATAAGTATTGTTTGGATAACTGGCAAAATTTTTGGCATTCTAGTAAAAAGGGACGTTGGTGTCACTCCATTTGTCCTACGGTTAAACACTTTCCTTGGTATAACCATATGAATGCAAGTAGAAATTTTATTTGCTGCTTTTCAAGATTGATTTCGAATCATTACAATTGTAGTAGTCATTTATACCGTATCAATATAAATGATTCAAATTTATGTGATTTTGGGGAATTTTATGAGGACATTGATCACATTATACTATTTTGTTCAAGGTTTATTTTGCCAAGAAATAATTTTTTCAAGAATTTACAAAATTTTAACCATCCCATTCCTGAATCTGTTCGAAATATTCTTGGAAGTAAACAGTTTCCGATATTCAAATTACTGTATGATTTTTGACTTCAAATTTCATATACTGTTTGATTCCGCCTTTGTATTGTTTTTTTTTTCTTTTTATTTTTATTTTCAGTATTCAAAATTCGATTTCGATGACGATTCCTCTTTGCCGGCTTGGTAAGGACATTTGAAGAATCTGGCTTAGTTATGGATTGATTCCGCAAGAGCGGTTATTTATTGTAATGTTTTGGAAGAGAAGAAGAGGTTTTGTGCCTCTTTGAGAGAGATTTCAAAGATGGAAATCACTCAAAGGGGGTTTTCCCTCTTCCAAATTTTTAGTTAAAATAATAATAATAATAATAATAGTGTTTTCCTAAGCCTGATCTAAGCTTAGGAAGCGCAAAATCACCCGAAAATGCATTCAGGTTATATTGCGCATTGTTATTGTTCAATCAATAAAATGATAGTTCAGCCCGAACAAAAAATTTGCTCCATACAAACGTTAAATGCATTTTAAAAATACTTCCCAGACTCCGAAAATTATAAAATTTTGGATTTCGACTATTTTTGGGCGGAGATTCCAATTCTAAAATAATCCGGATACCCCTGAAGTACACAATTTAGTATATAAAAATTAAGCATGGTTTGCATTACCAGTGGTGTCATAGAGTTTACACCAAGCTAATCACTGAGTAACCAGCTCTTAAGAAAAATAAAAAAAATAGCCAAGAATGAAAATATGCTTCTTGTAAAAAGTTAACCAATCCTGTCGTCCAAACATAATTTAACTCAATATACATTTAGTTTGTTCTCTTATAAACATAAAAAGCCTTTGTGGAGCAACTTCTCCATTTATCATTATAAATATTATCACTATACCTTACCTACTTCCTATTTAATGTTAGAGAGCCGCCTATACTTTTTTTTAATGAATGTTTCTTCCCTTCTTGTTGCTGCAAGAAAATCGCCTATTTGATTGATAATTCTGTGTCCACATGTGAAAAATTTCCTTTTTGATATTTTGTTTGCGCCCCCATTGGGGACAGAAAAAAAATCCTTTGTGATTTTGGAAGAGCTGTGAATTCTCGAAATTTTGAGCGCCCTCATAAATTTAGGAAAAGTTACATGGTCATTTTTTCAAAATATTTTGCTTTATTTTGCCCATATTGTAAGAAAAATCTTTTTTTCCAGTATGAAGAAACATTTTATTCCACCTTCTTGAATTTAATAAAATGATTTTTCGAACTATTCTGCGCCCTCACACACTTTGAGTAATTATTGATGTGAATAAATATTACAACTTTTGTGCCTCCATACGTTAAAGTATATTCTTTATGATGTTGGAAATTGCTTCTCCTGAATATAAGAAAATCGCTTATTTGATAATTGATAATTTTTGCGCCCTCATATTTGCAAAACAAAAATCTCTGTGATATTGGGACTATTCCCTAGGTTTATTTCAAAAATTCGTCCTCCGATGTCTTCAGAAATTCTTCTAGATATTTCTTCAGAAATTCCCTCACGAATTCCTTTGAAAATGCTTTCTGGGATTCCTTCAATAATGGTTCCATGAAATATATTAAGCAATCATTCGGAAATTTCTTTGGAAATTCAATTAGAAACTGCAAAAATTTCTTAACGGTTTATTTTAGAAAAAAATCCTCCATAAACTTCATCAGAAATTTTTCGAGAGCTCGAAGGATTCATTTAGAAAACCATTCACGTATTTCTTCAAAAATTCCTTCTTTGATTCCTTCTGAAAATTTTACATGGTTTTCTTCAGAAATTCCTCCAGTGATTCCTTTAGAAAGTATTCCATGAAATCATAGGAAATTATGCCAGGGATTCCTTTTGAGATTTCTCTGAGAATTTCTTTCAGAATTATTTCAGGAATTCCTTTAGTAAATGCATAAATTCATTCAGAAATTTCTCTGAAATTCCCAAAAGATTCATCCAAAAATTAAGATTAAAAAAACACAAAGAACTCTGCCATAAATCCTACCATGGATTTCATTTGAAATTTTTCCGTGGATTGCTCTTGAAAATCCTTTAATGATTTCTTTCAAAAAATCTTGCACGGATTCCTTCAGAAGGTTCTCCGGGGATTCTTTTAAAAAATCATCCATGAACTGCTACAGAAATTCGTCCAGAGCTCCATAAAAAATGCTTCATGGATTCTTTCAAAAATCTCTCCTGAGATTCTTTCGAACAATCATCCACGGATTACTTCAAACCTAGTTCAAGTAATTTCTTTCAGAAATCCCTCCAGAAATTTCACGAAGAATTTCTTCAGAACATCCTTCTGAGATCCCTTTATTTTTTTCTCGAGATTCATAATACATTTCCACCAAAGTTTCCTTTAGAATTTTTTCCAGGGGTTCTTTCAGAAATCTCTCCAGAGATTTTTTTAGAACACCTTCTATGGATTCCTTACAAAATTGCACTATGGATATCTTCAGAAATTACTCCAGGATTCATTCATAAAAAATCAAAGAACCCTTTCAAAAATTGTTCTAGCTGAATGGATTCATTAAGAAATTTCTCCAGATATGCACTTCAGATATGCCCTTAAAAATTTCTTCCATGGATTCCCATTCTTCCATTTCTTTCCATCTCCATTTCTTTTCCATTTCTTCCATTTCTTTCATCCATTTCTTTCCATGGATTCCCTCTGAAACTTCGCCTGGGATTACTTCAGATAGAAGACTTTAGAAAATCCTTTAGAAAATCGCTCTGAAGGAATCAGAAGTTTGTCCAGCGAATCCAGAAGTTTAACCCTTATGTGACCGGCAGGGTACCCGGGTATCCAGCACTCATTTAAAATACACGGTGTAGAAAAAAGCAAAAAGTTTGCCGGCCACATAACGGTTAATTTTTTTTATTATTGAGAATTCCAGCCCTATGCTGGTTCATCTTCGCATTCTGAAGTTCTTTTAACGATTGTTTCAGAAAATATTCCGGTGATTCCTACAGGAACTCATACAGGATTTCTTCACGAACTCCTCCAGAGATTTCCTCGGGAATTTCCCCAAGGATTCCATTGGAAACATCCGCAGTAAAGTCTCAAGAAATTACTTCAGGGGTTCATCCAGAAAAACGAACAAGAATTCCCGCAGAGATTCTTGCATTATTAACTCCAGTGATTCTAGCGGGAATTGATCCAGGGATTCATGCAGAAATTCTTACAGAGTTTCTTGCGTTTCAGTATTCCTCTGTATATTTCTTCTGAAATTCTTTTAGCGTTTCCTCCAAGGATACCTTTAGAAAATTTTCCACGGATTCAGAAAATTTCCAGAAATATTTACTTGCCATTTCAACAGAAATTTAATTGGAATTTTTTCATGAGATTTTTCGGCTTTCACCAGGAATATTAAAAAAAATCCTCCTGGTACTCTATTGAAGGATTTCTTCACGAACTCTTCTAGAGTTTCTCAATAAATTCTTCTTGGAGTTCCACCAAGCGTTTTCCAGGAAGTTTTCCTTGTTATTCCTTCAGAAATTTCCCTCAGATATTCCTCCAGAGATTCATTCAGGACTTTTCCTGGAATTCCTTCAAAAATACCTTCAGGGATTTTTACTGGAATTAGACTGGACATTTTTTTCAAAAATTACTTCATGCATTCTCTTAGTAATTCCTCCATGGATTCCTTTTGAAATTTCTTCAGGGATTTTTTTTCGGAAATATCTCAAGAGACTCTTTCAATTTTTTAAGGATTTCTTTAGGAATATCAGTAAAAGTTGTTCCTTGGATTTTTCTTCGTAAAATTCTCCTAGAATTACCTCCTAGAAATACCTTTAAAAATCCTGCGGAAATTCCTCCAAGAGATCCTTTAGCATATCCTTGAGAAATTCCTTCAGGGATTCTTGTAGAAACCCCTACAATGGTTCTTTCTAAAATTGTTCCTGCGATTCCATCAGAAATATCTCTTGTGACTCATACAAAGATTCCTCCAGAGATGTTTTTTCAGCAGTTCATCCAGAAATTTCACAAAAAAATACTGGAGGAGTTCTAGAATTTCTTAAGGAATCCCGCTTAAGGATTTTCTGAATCCATGAAAGAACTCCAGAAGATACCTGTGGAGATTCCTAGAAGAAGTTTTAGAGAAAAATATGAAAGGACAAAAATTCCTGAAATAATCATTGGGGGACCTGAAGGAATTCCCTGAGATATCTTTAAAGGAATTTCTAAAAAAAAGTCATGATAAACTTCTGGAGCGATTCTGGAAATAATTCCAAGGAAACACTCTTGGTGGAGTTTATGAAGAAATTTCTGAAGATATTTCTTAAGGAATTTCTAGAGGAGTTTCCTCCAAAAAGGACATTTTTTATGGATTTCTGAAGAAATCCCTGGAGAAATTTCTGAAGTAAATCCTGAAAGAACTTGTAGAAATACCTCAGGAGAAATGCTTTGAAGAATTTCTTGTACAATTTCTCTAGATATGTGTGAAAATCCTGCTGAAATTTTTGAACACTAAAGCTCTAGTGGAATGCTTCAAGGAATCGCATGAAAATTTCTGAAGGTAAAGAATATTTTGAAGGAAACTCTAAAAAATGCCTGGAAGAACTGAAGAACCCTCTGCAGCTACTCCTAGAAATATTCCTTGAACAAATGCCAAGGAATAAAGCCCTGTAAAAACTCCTGAAGATTTCCTGAAGAAAGGTCTGAATAAATTCTAAAATGAATTTATGAAGCATTTTTTGTATGAAAACCTAAAGAAACTTTGGAGAAATCCCTCGAGGAACTGCTAGAAAAATAACTCGTGGAGGAATTTTGGAAGAAATGCCTGAGGGAATCTCTGGAGCAATTCTTGATGGTATCAATCCACCCCCCAACCATCCCGACCCACACGAATACCTGAAAGAATCTCTGGAGAAAAAAAAATCTCCATAGAAAAATTCATATAGGAATCGCTGAAAGAATCTGTGAACGGTCTCCTGCAGAAATCTCTAGAGATAGTTCTGATGGAATTTCTAGGTGTAATCCTACAAGAAACTGTAAAGAAATGTCTGCCGGAGCGGCATTTTTGAGAAATCTCTGGAGGAATTACTGAAGGAATTCCTTGAGAAACCCCTTGAGGTATTGCAACAAGAATTAATCGAAAAAATCCTGGAGAAAACTTGCTGGAGGATACTTTAATAGAATCCTTGAAAGAATTCCTTCAGAAATTTCTGAAGTAATACATGTACTAATTTCTGAAGCAATCTTCAAAACCGAGTTTTTTTCGTACAGTGACGTAGCCAGAAATTTAGGGATTGAGGGATTTTCGACGATCAATGATACTTTTTTTTATTCGACACTCACATTTCGTAAAAATTATGTCATGAATATTCAATTTGAGTTGAAGCTGAAAAATAGCGGCGCAGCCGAGAAGTTTTTCTTCTGAAGGCGTTTTATACTGAACATTTGTTGTTCAAGTTGTGGCTTTTGGGGATGGCGGTATACAAAACTAAAAATTGGTATAATTTACACAAAATAGAATATAGCCCATAGGCCCATATAACCGAGTCGGTAAACGCACGGGTATTCAGCATGACCATGCTGAGGGTGACGGGTTCGATTCCCGGTCGGTCCAGGATCTTTTCGTAAAGGAAATTTCCTTGACTTCCTTGGGCATAGAGTATCTTCGTGCCTGCCACACGATATACACATGCAAAATGGTCATTGGCAGAGGCAGCTCTCAGTTAATAACTGTGGATGTGCTCATAGAAGTGGAAGAAGCTGAGAAGCAGGCTTTGTCCCAATGAGCACGTTACGCCAAGAAGAGAAGAGAGAGAGAATAAAAACTTAACAGTTTTTTGGTAACATCGCGGCCCCCTAGACTGGCTTTACGGCCCCCCAGGGGGCCGCGGACCACCGGTTGGGAACCCGTGGACTAGATGATCAACTTACAGTACAAATTTGTGATTTTTTGATGCACTTAATGAAAAGTTACAAATAGTTGACCATTTTTTTTAATGAGAAAATGTTGCCTGTCCAGATAATTTCATTTTTCGCTGTGCGCTTCCTAAGCTTAGCTCAGGCTTAGGATTGCTCTAGATTCCATATGATGCGCAATATAACCTGAATGTATTTTCGGGTGAATTTGCGCTTCCTAAGCATAGCTCAGGCAAAGTAAAACACCAGTTTCCATGTGATGCACAATGTAACCTGAATGCATTTTCGGGTGAATTTGCGCTTCCTGAGCTTAGCTGAGGCTAAGAATTGCTCTAGATTCCATATGATGCGAATGTATTTTCGGGTGATTTTGCGCTTCCTAAGCTTAGCTCAGGCTTAGGAAAACACTAAATTTGATATGATGTGCAATGTAGCCTAAATGTATTTTCGGGTGATTTTGCGCTTCCTAAGCATATCTCAGGCTTGGGATTGCTCTAGATTCTATATGATGTGCAATGTAAGCTGAATGCAATTTAAGGTGATTTTGCGCTTCCTAAGCTTAGCTCAGGCTTAGGAAAACACCGGATTCGATATAATGTGCAATGTAACCTGAATGTATTTTTAGGTGATTGAGAACACAAGGTTCCATATGATGCACAATTTAACCTGAATGCATTTTCGGGTGATTTTGCGCTTCCTAAGCTTAGCTCAGGCTTAGGATTGCTCTTGATTCCTTATGATGCGCAATATAACCTGAATGTATTGTAGAAGGCATCGGACGACTGTACTTGGATTATCGGAGAAGGTCTTTCTTTCTTATAATGGTATCCCAACTATGGTGAGCACGAAAGGCTATCACCAGAAAGGACCACGTCAGAACAGTTTGACTCGTAGATAATCATTCCTTGTGTTTATTTCAGTTCTTCGGTTTATATAGCTGTGACAATATTTGACTTAACCTATTTTAACTATAAGAGTAAATGAGACAACAGTAGACGCTCTAGAATGAGCATCTTTGCAAAGTAGACAATTTGGGTGCCTTGGTGGTCCTACCCAAATTGTGCAATTCGACACTTATCGTTTTCGGGTGAGCTTGGTTTCGGACCGCATGCGGAGTGCGGGTACAAGTATGATTTTCTATTGACGTTGTGTGGCGCTTTGCGCATATGTTTGTTATTGCGTGGATCTGCATTTTCGGGTTCGATACAATTGCAAGGCTGATGGCCTTTGGTTTATTTGTGTTTATGGGTTTTGGTAATCAGTGGTTTTCAACCCACGACACCTTCCCCCTTTGGAAGAATAATGTAATGAAATGAAATGAAATGTTATTATTCGGTTAGTGTCATTATCCGGTTGTCTCTGTATTATAATATTTATTTATTTTTTTAATTATATATATATTTTTTTCTTACATTGTTTGGTTATTAGAGCTTAGATTAGATTAAAGCTAGAAACCGAATTTCTCACGTCTAACATGGGTTAGACTTTTGACCTATCTCTTTTTCACTTATTTTTTCATTTCTATTTTTTTTTTGAGATTAGGCTCGGATGTCTTAAGATTATCACTTCTTAGGATAACACTGTCTATTAACGTAAAGATTTGAATGCACATTGATTAGGTTTGTATGTAAAATGGATTTTGGGTTAACTTTTACGTAATAATTCTGTTTTTATGTACAGTTTGGGTTTCGTTTGATGTTTCCTTTTTGATTGTAACATTTGGGTGATTGATGTTAATAATAGTAAATGGTCCTGTGTAAACTGGGTCTAGTTTTCTTCGGTTTTCTTTCTTAAGCCAAACTTTGGTTCCTAGTTGGATTTCTATTGGGTTTGAATTTTGTTTTTGTTTTGCTACTCTTTTTTCTTTGGATTTTTCTAATATTGATTTTGCTTTTTTCGCTGCAATTTGTAATTTAAACTGTAATTCTTTGTAGTAGGCTTCATAATTGTAGATTGGGTCGATAGTACTATTTTCAAACTTGGTTGGATAATTTACTTGAGTACCAAAGACAAGTTCAAATGGTGCAAAAGAATGTTCGGTGTGTGGTGTAGTTGTTATAGAGGAATGGCCTGAAGCTATGATCAAAGAAGCCTATGTTAATTAAGTTGTTTGACATTATACTTTTCTACAATGATTACTGTTCCAACCTCCGAAAAAATAGACCTAAACTACAACTAGTCTTTTATTCATTGGAGTTGTGACAATTGGCGACGAGGATGGGATACTGCTCTACGGCGGAAACGAAATCCAGACCTGGAAGAAAATTCGACAAATCGAAGACGAAAGAGTATGTGAAGTCTAAAGGAATTTCGGTGAAGCGTATCGACCTCCAAGGAAAGAGGAAATTCGTCACTCTTGGAATCAACGGAAATCAGGCGACGCTTCAACTGGATTGTGCATCGGATATCACGATTATCTCTACACCGACCTGGGAAGCAATCGGGAAACCAACTATCGAAACCTCGGAGATCGCAGCTATCAGCGCTTCCGGTGACAGAATCAACATCGTTGGCGAATTCAAGGCCCAGCTTACCATCAAGAATTCAACAAACGAAGGTATTGTCTACGTGTCATCAAACCCAGATTTGAATGTCCTTGGAATAGACACAATCGAACTGTTCGATCTGTGGGCTGTACCCTTCAATTCGCTGGTGAACGCTGTCCATCAAAAGCCGCAAGACACCGTTGAAAAACTCCGTTTGAAGTTCCCCGAAGTGTTCCAGAGCTCACTTGGTAAGTGCACAAAAGCAAAAGTGAAACTATACCTGAAACCCGATGCCCGTCCAGTGTACTGTCCAAAACGACCAGTCGCATATGCAGCACTTCCAAAGGTTGATGCCGAACTCCAACGCCTTCAAGACAAGGGAATAATCTCTCCAGTGAAGTTTTCCGACTGGGCCACACCGATAGTCGTGGTCCGGAAATCTGACAACGTGTCCGTTCGAATTTGTGGCGATTACTCTACTGGACTGAACAATGCGCTAGAATCAGATGGACACCCACTTCCGCACCCAGACGATATTTTCGCTGATCTTGCAGGCTGCCGATATTTCTCCCAACTCGATCTTTCGGATGCGTACCTGCAAGTCGAGGTTGAGGAGGAATCGCAAAAGTACCTGACCATCAACACTCATCGAGGACTGTTCAAATACAACCGCTTGCCACCTGGAATCAAGTCCGCCCCCGGTGCATTTCAACGAATCATCGATAGCATGGTCGCCGGCATTCCAGGAGTTAAACCGTATCTGGATGACATCATGATTGCCGGTAGGACTAAGGAGGAACATGACCAACGTCTCAATGAAGTTCTGGAAAGGATCAAGGCATACGGATTTCATTTGAGGATGGATAAATGCCGGTTTGGTCTCTCACAAATCAAGTTCCTAGGACACATCATCGATCAAGACGGTTTACGACCAGATCCAGCGAAGACAAGTGCTATTTCGCAGATGCCAGCTCCCAAGAACGTGTCGCAGCTTCGATCATACCTTGGAGCCATCAATTATTATGGACGTTTCGTCAAGCAAATGAAGGATCTACGAGCACCCATGGACTACTTGCTGAAGAAGAACGTTAAGTGGGAATGGACGGATAGCTGCCAGAAATCGTTTGAGAAATTCAAAACGCTGCTGAAATCAGACCTGTTGCTGACCCATTTTGACCCAAACAAGGACATTATTGTCGCAGGAGATGCATCAAAAGATGGCGTAGGCGCAGTTATTATGCATCGTTTTCCGAACGGATCAGTGAAGGCTATTTCGCATGTTTCAAGATCTCTCACCGCTGCAGAACAGAATTACGGACAAATTGAGAAAGAAGCCCTGGCTCTAGTGTTCGCTGTAACCCGCTTCCATAAGATGCTATTCGGTCGGAAATTTATTTTGCAAACGGACCACAAACCGCTACTCAAGGTGTTAGGAAGCAAGAAAGGCATTCCTGTATACACTGCCAACCGACTTCAACGTTGGGCTTTAACACTGATGCTGTACAACTTCGACATCCAATTTGTGAAAACTGAGGAATTCGGACATGCTGACTTGCTTTCAAGATTGATGAAGTGCCATGAA
This sequence comes from Aedes albopictus, assembly GCF_035046485.1. NCBI lineage: Eukaryota > Metazoa > Arthropoda > Insecta > Diptera > Culicidae > Aedes > Aedes albopictus. The sequence continues at coordinate 17,994 of NW_026917520.1, forward strand.
CGAGTCGACGAGGAGTATGTCATTGCTTCTATACAGATGGAAGCCGATGTTCAAGCCGTTCTCAGTGATTCCACATCAAGTCTACCAGTGACGTCAGAAATGATCGCTGCTGAAAGCTCGAAGGATTCCGCTCTGAAATCAGTTATGCTTCACATAAACGAAGGTTGGCCCGAACATTCCACGGAGATTAGTGACGCAGCCGTCCAGCAGTTTTTCACTCGCCGGGACAGTCTTCAAATCGTCCAAGGATGCATCATGTTCGGAGATCGAGTTGTTGTTCCTGTTCGTTTTCGGAAACGCATTCTTCAGCAGCTACATAGAGGTCACCCAGGAATGGACCGGATGAAGTCGCTTACAAGAAGTTTCGTCTACTGGCCCAAGATTGATGATGACATCGAAGGACTTGTCCGGTGCTGCAGATCATGTGCTGAAGCTGCCAAGTCACCTCGCAAAACGGATTTGGAATCGTGGCCTGTTCCATCGAAGCCGTGGGAGAGAGTGCACATAGATTATGCTGGCCCGATTGACGGTTTCTACTATTTTCTGGTAATCGACGCTTTCTCAAAATGGCCGGAAATTTTTCGTACACGAAGCACTACCACATCAGCGACGCTGGACATACTTCAGGAAATCTTTGCAAGATTTGGTAATCCAAGGACACTCGTTTCGGACAACGGAACGCAATTTGTTAGCGCCCGCTTCAAGCAGTTTTGTGATGAAAATGGAATAACGCACTTGACAATTGCACCATACCATCCGCAGTCTAATGGACAGGCTGAGCGCTTCGTAGACACCCTTAAGAGAGGACTCAAGAAGCTTCGAGAAGGAGGAAAAACCACGACGTTTCAGCATCTTCAAACTTTCCTGTCCGTCTACCGGTCGACCCCGAATCGAAGCGCACCTAATGGCAAGTCTCCTGCAGAGCTTTTCCTTGGAAGAACTGTCTCTACACCGTTAGATTTGCTGAAGCCTAGGAGAACTACCTCCGTAGCCGTGAACGACAAGCAAAACAAACAGTTCAATCGACGTCATGGGACCGTGAAAAGAGAGTTTTCTGCTGACGATCTGGTATATGCGCAGATTCACCATCGAAATGTGACCACTTGGGTTCCTGGCAAGATCATTGAGAGGAAAGGTTCTGTGAACTACAATGTACTTTTGGACAATGGTCGTCTTATCCGCTCTCACACCAACCAATTGAGAGGACGTCATCTGGAAACTTCCTTCGAAGATGTCGATGCAGATCATCAGCTACCATGGACAATGCTGCTTGAAGAATTCAATATTCCTATCCCATGTTCAATCAACCGCAATGATCCAATCGATGAACATCCGCAGAATCCGATGGAGGTTCAACAACCAACCGAAGAACTGCCACCTGAAGATATACAACCTGAAGAAATGCTACCTCCGCTAATTGAAGAAGATGTTCCTGCAGACAATGTTGAAGATAATGAACCCCAACCTACTAACAACCCGATACGAAACCGAAGGCTTCCTTCGTGGCTCTCGCCATATGATCTTTTCTGAAGGGGGAGATGTTATAGAGGAATGGCCTGAAGCTATGATCAAAGAAGCCTATGTTAATTAAGTTGTTTGACATTATACTTTTCTACAATGATTACTGTTCCAACCTCCGAAGTAAATAGACCTAAACTACAACTAGTCTTTTATTCATTGGAGTTGTGACAGTAGTGTTATAGAAAAAAGTAAAATATGGTAACCATGAGTCCCAATCATCATGTTGTTCATTGATGATTTGCCTGAGGTATTCGTTTAAACAACGATGACTTCTTTCGAGAGCTCCTATGGTTTCTGGATGATATGCTGTGGAAAATTTTTGGTCTATTATAAGAATGTTACAGATGTGTTGAAACGTTTCATTTTTGTATTCCGTACCCATGTCGGATTTGATTGTCCTTGGGCAGCCATAAATTAAAATAAAGTTTTCCACTAGAGCCTTGGCTAGTGTACTCGCTTGTTTATCTACTATAGGTACTGCAATTATATATTTCGTTAGATCACATTGTATAGTCAATGCGTAACGATTTCCTTTATTCGATCTAGTAAGTGGTCCTACTGTATCAATTGAAATTAATTCAAAAGGTTTGGTAGGAGTAGTTGATTTTTCGAAATGTTCCTTTGTTTTAATTTTATGTTTATTAATTTTACATGAAGTACAGTTCTTCACATATTTAGAAATACTGTCTTTCATATTTTTCCAGTAATAGTTACGTCTAAGTTTTTGGAGTAATTTGTTAATACCTACGTGTCCTCCCGAAGGGGTATCGTGGTTTTCTTTTATCAATTTATTTTTCTCATTCTTATATTGTATCACCGTGGCTGGTGTATACAGGGTGTTTGTTTCCGGACTTTAAATAATTTGAGGGCAGATAGGTCTTAATGAGATATGAAAAAGTGCCCAAGGAACATGGGGTCGCAAATCACTGCTAAGTGAGTTATTCAAAATTCTATGATTTTTAAAATGCAAAACTTTAAAAAATTGTATCTCAGCTATCTTTGATCAAAATCTCAATCTTTTTGCATGAATTGAAAGCCTGAACCATTGTGCTGTTATGCTTCTTGGACAAAAACTCGATCTAAAGTAATTAACATACTTAAATTTTGGAAAGTTTGCGGCAAAAGCCGAAAAAAATGCTCTTTTTTTTAGGTATTTTTGTTGTTATTTAATGAAAACACGTAGTAAAGTAGAAAAGTGATATTCTACAAAAGATTGTTTATGTTGTTTTCTACCAAACTCTCTTTGGGACTAACATTGAATTTTTTGTAGTTTGGCCACAATAATTAATTCAAAGTTAGGTAAGAAACTCATCGAATCGCGAAAAACATCGCCCCGATTTCATTGAACCGTGCTTTGGCAGCACTTCCCGTTCGTGTGCTTGCTGTTTACTCTCCCAACAGCAGGCAAGAGAAACTATTGCAACGCACATGAGTAGCCAAACATTGCCACACAACCAACCAACTGGTCCTGATTGGTGATATGTTTGGTTGTGCATAACAAACATTGCACCAATCTGGGCGAGTTGGTCGTTCGGGTGGAGAGTTTGTAGCCATGACTATGCCTCTGTTATTGTTGATGTGGGGAATGCGCACAGTTTAAAGCAGCGCATCGAATTTCCGCTGTGGCGGAAAGCAATGCGGAGGTTGCGTGCGAGAGGACGCGCGCAAGATTTTTAAAACATTGATATGCTAGTAGCGATACTAATGTTGGTCGCCGAGAGCAAGACGAGCTGCGTGGTGTTTAAATTCCTTTGCCGAGTTGGGTTTCCTTGCACTCGCAGTCAAACTGCGGTGCTATTCAGATGGGGTGGGGTTATGCTGACGAAGTCAGATATTATTTTATTGATTTTAAATAAGTAATTTAATGAATAATTCCATAATTAATGTGTGTTAATTTATTAGTGTTGTATAATTACAGCTAATTTGCTAAATAAGCTGTGATTATTCTTTTTTCTGGCATTACATACCATCGGGTACACAGTCTGTTCTGTACTATTTAAGGTATGAATGGGAGATATTAAGGTGGATTATTGAGGGAAGTCGGTTCCTCCCAATAAGTGTTCGGTAATTTTAGGTGATATTAGGGGGCATTCTGAGGAAAGTCGATGCCTCCCAATAAGTGTTCGGTAATTTTAGGTGATAATGGGAGGCATTCTTAGGGAAGTTGGTTCCTCCCAAAAAGTGTTCGGTAATTTTAGGTGATATTAGGGGGCATTCTGAGGGAAGTTGGTTCCTCCCAATAAGTGTTCGGTAATTTTAGGTGATATTAGGGGGCATTCTGAGGGAAGTCGGTTCCTCCCAATAAGTGTTCGGTAATTTTAGGTGATAATGGGAGGCATTCTTAGGGAAGTTGGTTCCTCCCAATAAGTGTTCGCTAATTTTAGGTGATATTAGGGGGCATTCTGGGGGAAGTCGGTTCCTCCCAATAAGTGTTCGGTAATTTTAGGTGATATTAGGGGGCATTCTGAGGGAAGTTGGTTCCTCCCAATAAGTGTTCGGTAATTTTAGGTGATATTAGGGGGCATTCTGGGGGAAGTCGGTTCGTCCCAATAAGTGTTCGGTAATTTTAGGTGATATTAGGGGGCATTCTGAGGGAAGTCGGTTCCTCCCAATAAGTGTTCGGTAATTTTAGGTGATATTAGGGGGCATTCTGATGAAAGTCGGTTCCTCCCAATAAGTGTTCGGTAATTTTAGGTGATAGTGGGAGGCATTCTTAGGGAAGTTGGTTCCTCCCAATAAGTGTTCGGTAATTTTAGGTGATATTAGGGGGCATTCTGAGGGAAGTCGGTTCCTCCCAATAAGTGTTCGGTAATTTTAGGTGATATTAGGGGGCATTCTGATGAAAGTCGGTTCCTCCCAATAAGTGTTCGGTAATTTTAGGTGATAGTGGGAGGCATTCTTAGGGAAGTTGGTTCCTCCCAATAAGTGTTCGGTAATTTTAGGTGATATTAGGGGGCATTCTGAGGGAAGTCGGTTCCTCCCAATAAGTGTTCGGTAATTTTAGGTGATATTAGGGGGCATTCTGAGGGATGTCGGTTCCTCCCAATAAGTGTTCGGTAATTTTAGGTGATATTAGGGGGCATTCTGAGGGAAGTCGATGCCTCCCAATAAGTGTTCGGTAATTTTAGGTGATATTAGGGGGCATTCTGAGGAAAGTCGATGCCTCCCAATAAGTGTTCGGTAATTTTAGGTGATATTAGGGGGCATTCTGAGGGAAGTCGGTTCCTCCCAATAAGTGTTCGGTAATTTTAGGTGATATTAGGGGGGCATTCTGAGGGAAGTCGATGCCTCCCAATAAGTGTTCGGTAATTTTAGGTGATATTGGGGAGCATTCTGAGGGAAGTTGGTTCCTCCCAATTAGTGTTCGGTAATTTTAGGTGATAGTGGGAGGCATTCTTAGGGAAGTCGGTTCTTCCCAATTAGTGTTCGGTAATTTTAGGTGATATTAGGGGGCATTCTGAGGGAAGTCGGTTCCTCCCAATTAGTGTTCGGTAATTTTAGGTGATATTAGGGGGCATTCTGAGGGAAGTCGATGCCTCCCAATAAGTGTTCGGTAATTTTAGGTGATATTAGGGGGCATTCTGAGGGAAGTCGATGCCTCCCAATAAGTGTTCGGTAATTTTAGGTGATATTAGGGGGCATTCTGAGGGAAGTCGGTTCCTCCCAATAAGTGTTCGGTAATTTTAGGTGATATTAGGGGGCATTCTGAGGGAAGTCGATGCCTCCCAATAAGTGTTCGGTAATTTTAGGTGATATTAGGGGGCATTCTGAGGGAAGTCGGTTCCTCCCAATAAGTGTTCGGTAATTTTAGGTGATATTAGGGGGCATTCTGAGGGAAGTCGATGCCTCCCAATAAGTGTTCGGTAATTTTAGGTGATATTAGGGGGCATTCTGAGGGAAGTTGGTTCCTCCCAATAAGTGTTCGGTAATTTTAGGTGATATTAGGGGGCATTCTGAGGGAAGTCGATGCCTCCCAATAAGTGTTCGGTAATTTTAGGTGATATTAGGGGGCATTCTGAGGGAAGTAGGTTCCTCCCAATAAGTGTTCGGTAATTTTAGGTGATATTAGGGGGCATTCTGAGGGAAGTCGGTTCCTCCCAATAAGTGTTCGGTAATTTAAGGTGATATTAGGGGGCATTCTGAGGGAAGTCGATGCCTCCCAATAAGTGTTCGGTAATTTTAGGTGATATTAGGGGGCATTCTGAGGGAAGTCGGTTCCTCCCAATAAGTGTTCGGTAATTTTAGGTGATATTAGGGGGCATTCTGAGGGAAGTCGGTTCCTCCCAATAAGTATTCGGTAATTTTAGGTGATATTAAGGGACATTCTGAGGGAAGTCGATGCCTCCCAATAAGTGTTCGGTAATTTTAGGTGATATTAGGGGGCATTCTGAGGGAAGTTGGTTCCTCCCAATAAGTGTTCGGTAATTTTAGGTGATATTAGGGGGCATTCTGAGGGAAGTCGGTTCCTCCCAATAGGTGTTCGGTAATTTTAGGTGATATTAGGGGGCATTCTGAGGGAAGTCGATGCCTCCCAATAAGTGTTCGGTAATTTTAGGTGATATTAGTTGACATTCTGAGGGAAGTTGGTTCCTCCCAATAAGTGTTCGGTAATTTTAGGTGATATTAGGGGGCATTCTGAGGGAAGTCGGTTCCTCCCAATAAGTGTTCGGTAATTTTAGGTGATATTAGGGGGCATTCTGAGGGAAGTTGGTTCCTCCCAATAAGTGTTCGGTAATTTTAGGTGATATTAGGGGGCATTCTGAGGGAAGCCGGTTCCTCCCAATAAGTGTTCGGTAATTTTAGGTGATAATGGGAGGCATTCTTAGGGAAGTTGGTTCCTCCCAATAAGTGTTCGGTAATTTTAGGTGATATTAGGGGGCATTCTGAGGGAAGTCGATGCCTCCCAATAAGTGTTCGGTAATTTTAGGTGATATTAGGGGGCATTCTGAGGGAAGTCGGTTCCTCCCAATAAGTGTTCGGTAATTTTAGGTGATAATGGGAGGCATTCTTAGGGAAGTTGGTTCTTCCCAATAAGTGTTCGGTAATTTTAGGTGATATTAGGGGGCATTCTGAGGGAAGTCGGTTCCTCCCAATAAGTGTTCGGTAATTTTAGGTGATATTAGGGGGCATTCTGAGGGATGTCGGTTCCTCCCAATAAGTGTTCGGTAATTTTAGGTGATATTAGGGGGCATTCTGAGGGAAGTCGGTTCCTCCCAATTAGTGTTCGGCATTCTGAGGGAAGTCGGTTCCTCTCAATAAGTGTTCGGTAATTTTAGGTGATATTCGGAAGCATTGTTAAGACAGTTGGGTCCTCTCAATAAGTGTTCGGTAAATTTAGGTGATATTCGGGGTCATTGTTAAGACAGTTGGGTCCTCCCAATAAGTGTTCGGTAATTTTAGGTGATACTGGAGGGCATTCTGAGGGAAGTCGATTCCTCCCAATAAGTGTTCGGTAATTTCAGGTGATATTGGGAGGCATTCTGAGGGAAGTCGGTTCCTCTCAATAAGTGTTCGGTAATTTTAGGTGATATTCGGGGGCATTGTTAAGACAGTTGGGTCCTCCCAATAAGTGTTCGGTAATTTTAGGTGATACTGGAGGGCATTCTGAGGGAAGTCGGTTCCTCCCAATAAGTGTTCGGTAATTTTAAGTGATATTGGGAGACATTCTTAGGGAAGTTGGGTCCTCCCAATAAGTGTTCGGTAATTTTAAGTGACAATGGGGGGACATTCTGAGGGAAGTCGGTTCCTCCCAATAAATGTTCGGTAATTTTAGGTGATACTGGAGGGCATTCTGAGGGAAGTTGATTCCTCCCAATAAGTGTTCGGTAATTTCAGGTGATATTGGGAGGCATTCTGAGGGAAGTCGGTTCCTCCCAATAAGTGTTCGGTAATTTTAGGTGATATTGGGGAGCATTCTGAGGGAAGTCGGTTCCTCCCAATAAGTGTTCGGTAATTTTAGGTGATATTGGGAGGCATTCTGAGGGAAGTCGGTTCCTCCCAATAAGTGTTCGGTAATTTCAGGTGATATTGGGAGGCATTCTGAGGGAAATCGGTTCCTCCCAATAAGTGTTCGGTAATTTTAGGTGATATTGGTAGGCATTCTGAGGGAAGTAGGTTCCTCCCAATAAGTGTTCGGTAATTTTAGGTGATATTGGGGGGCATTCTGAGGGAAGTCGGTTCCTCCCAATAAGTGTTCAGTAATTTTAGGTGATATTGGGGGGCATTCTGAGGGAAGTCGGTTCCTCCCAATAAGTGTTCGGTAATTTTAGGTTATATTCGGAAGCATTGTTAAGACAGTTGGGTCCTCCCAATAAGTGTTCGGTAATTTTAGGTGATACTGGAGGGCATTCTGAGGGAAGTCGGTTCCTCCCAATAAGTGTTCGGTAATTTCAGGTGATATTGGGAGGCATTCTGAGGGAAGTCGGTTCCTCTCAATAAGTGTTCGGTAATTTTAGGTGATATTCGGAAGCATTGTTAAGACAGTTGGGTCCTCCCAATAAGTGTTCGGTAATTTTAGGTGATACTGGAGGCATTCTGAGGGAAGTCGGTTCCTCCCAATAAGTGTTCGGTAATTTTAGGTGATATTGGGGAGCATTCTGAGGGAAGTCGGTTCCTCCCAATAAGTGTTCGGTAATTTTAGGTGATATTGGGGAGCATTCTGAGGGAAGTCGGTTCCTCCCAATAAGTGTTCGGCAATTTTAAGTGATATTGGGAGACATTCTTAGGGAAGTTGGGTCCTCCCAATAAGTGTTCGGTAATTTTAGGTGATATTGGGAGACATTCTAAGGGAAGTCGGTTCCTCCCAATAGGTGTTCGGTAATTTTAGGTGATATTGGAAGGCATTCTGAGGGAAGTCGGTTCCTCCCTATAAGTGTTCGGTAATTTTAGGTGATATTGGGGAGCATTCTGAGGGAAGTCCGTTCATCCCAATAAGTGTTCGGTTATTTTAGGTGATATTGGGGAGCATTCTGAGGGAAGTCGGTTCCTCCCAATAAGTGTTCGGTAATTTTAGGTGATATTGGGGAGCATTCTGAGGGAAGTCGGTTCCTCCCAATAAGTGTTCGGCAATTTTAAGTGATATTGGGAGGCATTCTGAGGGAAGTCGGTTCCTCCCAATAAGTGTTCGGTAATTTTAGGTGATATTGGGGAGCATTCTGAGGGAAGTCGGTTCCTCCCAATAAGTGTTCGGTAATTCTAGGTGATATTGGGGAGCATTCTGAGGGAAGTCGGTTCCTCCCAATAAGTGTTCGGCAATTTTAAGTGATATTGGGAGACATTCTTAGGGAAGTTGGGTCCTCCCAATAAGTGTTCGGTAATTTTAGGTGATATTGGGAGACATTCTAAGGGAAGTCGGTTCCTCCCAATAGGTGTTCGGTAATTTTAGGTGATATTGGGAGGCATTCTGAGGGAAGTCGGTTCCTCCCAATAAGTGTTCGGTAATTTTAGGTGATATTGGGGAGCATTCTGAGGGAAGTCCGTTCCTCCCAATAAGTGTTCGGTTATTTTAGGTGATATTGGGGAGCATTCTGAGGGAAGTCGGTTCCTCCCAATAAGTGTTCGGTAATTTTAGGTGATATTGGGGAGCATTCTGAGGGAAGTCGGTTCCTCCCAATAAGTGTTCGGCAATTTTAAGTGATATTGGGAGGCATTCTGAGGGAAGTCGGTTCCTCCCAATAAGTGTTCGGTAATTTTAGGTGATATTGGGGAGCATTCTGAGGGAAGTCGGTTCCTCCCAATAAGTGTTCGGTAATTCTAGGTGATATTGGGGAGCATTCTGAGGGAAGTCGGTTCCTCCCAATAAGTGTTCGGCAATTTTAAGTGATATTGGGAGACATTCTTAGGAAAGTTGGGTCCTCCCAATAGGTGTTCGGTAATTTTAGGTGATATTGGGAGGCATTCTGAGGGAAGTCGGTTCCTCCCAATAAGTGTTCGGTAATTTTAGGTGATATTGGGGAGCATTCTGAGGGAAGTCCGTTCCTCCCAATAAGTGTTCGGTTATTTTAGGTGATATTGGGGAGCATTCTGAGGGAAGTCGGTTCCTCCCAATAAGTGTTCGGTAATTTTAGGTGATATTGGGGATATTCTGGGGGAAGTCGGTTCCTCCCAATAAGTGTTCGGTAATTTTAGGGGATATTGGGAGACATTCTAAGGGACGCTGGGTCCTCCCAATAAGTGTTCGGTAAGTTTAGGTGATATTAGGGGGCATTCTTAAGACAGTTGGGTCCTCCCAATAAGTGTTTGGTAATTTTAGGTGATATTGCGGGACATTCTTGAGGAAGCTGGGTCCTCCCAATAAGTGTTCGGTAATTTAAGGTGATATTGGAGACATTTCAAGGGAAGCTGGGTCCTCCCAATAAGTGTTCGGTAATTTCAGGTGATATTAGGGGGCATTCTTAAGACAGTTGGGTCCTCCCAATAAGTGTTTGGTATTTTTAGGTGATATTGGGGGGCATTCTGAGGGAAGTTGGTTCCTCCCAATAAGTGTTCGGTAATTTTAAGTGACAATGGGGGGACATTCTGAGGGAAGTCGGTTCCTCCCAATAAATGTTCGGTAATTTTAGGTGATACTGGAGGGCATTCTGAGGGAAGTCGATTCCTCCCAATAAGTGTTCGGTAATTTCAGGTGATATTGGGAGGCATTCTGAGGGAAGTCGGTTTCTCCCAATAAGTGTTCGGTAATTTAAGGTGATATTGGGGAGCATTCTGAGGGAAGTCGGTTCCTCCCAATAAGTGTTCGGTAATTTTAGGTGATATTGGGAGGCATTCTGAGGGAAGTCGGTTCCTCCCAATAAGTGTTCGGTAATTTCAGGTGATATTGGGAGGCATTCTGAGGGAAGTCGGTTCCTCCCAATAAGTGTTCGGTAATTTTAGGTGATATTGGTAGGCATTCTGAGGGAAGTAGGTTCCTCCCAATAAGTGTTCGGTAATTTTAGGTGATATTGGGGGGCATTCTGAGGGAAGTCGGTTCCTCCCAATAAGTGTTCAGTAATTTTAGGTGATATTGGGGGGCATTCTGAGGGAAGTCGGTTCCTCCCAATAAGTGTTCGGTAATTTTAGGTTATATTCGGAAGCATTGTTAAGACAGTTGGGTCCTCCCAATAAGTGTTCGGTAATTTTAGGTGATACTGGAGGGCATTCTGAGGGAAGTCGGTTCCTCCCAATAAGTGTTCGGTAATTTCAGGTGATATTGGGAGGCATTCTGAGGGAAGTCGGTTCCTCTCAATAAGTGTTCGGTAATTTTAGGTGATATTCGGAAGCATTGTTAAGACAGTTGGGTCCTCCCAATAAGTGTTCGGTAATTTTAGGTGATACTGGAGGGCATTCTGAGGGAAGTCGGTTCCTCCCAATAAGTGTTCGGTAATTTTAGGTGATATTGGGGAGCATTCTGAGGGAAGTCGGTTCCTCCCAATAAGTGTTCGGTAATTTTAGGTGATATTGGGGAGCATTCTGAGGGAAGTCGGTTCCTCCCAATAAGTGTTCGGCAATTTTAAGTGATATAGGGAGACATTCTTAGGGAAGTTGGGTCCTCCCAATAAGTGTTCGGTAATTTTAGGTGATATTGGGAGACATTCTAAGGGAAGTCGGTTCCTCCCAATAGGTGTTCGGTAATTTTAGGTGATTTTGGGAGGCATTCTGAGGGAAGTCGGTTCCTCCCAATAAGTGTTCGGTAATTTTAGGTGATATTGGGGAGCATTCTGAGGGAAGTCGGTTCCTCCCAATAAGTGTTCGGTAATTCTAGGTGATATTGGGGAGCATTCTGAGGGAAGTCGGTTCCTCCCAATAAGTGTTCGGCAATTTTAAGTGATATTGGGAGACATTCTTAGGGAAGTTGGGTCCTCCCAATAAGTGTTCGGTAATTTTAGGTGATATTGGGAGACATTCTAAGGGAAGTCGGTTCCTCCCAATAGGTGTTCGGTAATTTTAGGTGGTATTGGGAGGCATTCTGAGGGAAGTCGGTTCCTCCCAATAAGTGTTCGGTAATTTTAGGTGATATTGGGGAGCATTCTGAGGGAAGTCCGTTCCTCCCAATAAGTGTTCGGTTATTTTAGGTGATATTGGGGAGCATTCTGAGGGAAGTCGGTTCCTCCCAATAAGTGTTCGGTAATTTTAGGTGATATTGGGGAGCATTCTGAGGGAAGTCGGTTCCTCCCAATAAGTGTTCGGTAATTTTAGGTGATAATGGGAGGCATTCTTAGGGAAGTTGGTTCTTCCCAATAAGTGTTCGGTAATTTTAGGTGATATTAGGGGGCATTCTGAGGGAAGTCGGTTCCTCCCAATAAGTGTTCGGTAATTTTAGGTGATATTAGGGGGCATTCTGAGGGATGTCGGTTCCTCCCAATAAGTGTTCGGTAATTTTAGGTGATATTAGGGGGCATTCTGAGGGAAGTCGGTTCCTCCCAATTAGTGTTCGGCATTCTGAGGGAAGTCGGTTCCTCTCAATAAGTGTTCGGTAATTTTAGGTGATATTCGGAAGCATTGTTAAGACAGTTGGGTCCTCTCAATAAGTGTTCGGTAAATTTAGGTGATATTCGGGGTCATTGTTAAGACAGTTGGGTCCTCTCAATAAGTGTTCGGTAATTTTAGGTGATACTGGAGGGCATTCTGAGGGAAGTCGATTCCTCCCAATAAGTGTTCGGTAATTTCAGGTGATATTGGGAGGCATTCTGAGGGAAGTCGGTTCCTCTCAATAAGTGTTCGGTAATTTTAGGTGATATTCGGGGGCATTGTTAAGACAGTTGGGTCCTCCCAATAAGTGTTCGGTAATTTTAGGTGATACTGGAGGGCATTCTGAGGGAAGTCGGTTCCTCCCAATAAGTGTTCGGTAATTTTAAGTGATATTGGGAGACATTCTTAGGGAAGTTGGGTCCTCCCAATAAGTGTTCGGTAATTTTAAGTGACAATGGGGGGACATTCTGAGGGAAGTCGGTTCCTCCCAATAAATGTTCGGTAATTTTAGGTGATACTGGAGGGCATTCTGAGGGAAGTCGATTCCTCCCAATAAGTGTTCGGTAATTTCAGGTGATATTGGGAGGCATTCTGAGGGAAGTCGGTTCCTCCCAATAAGTGTTCGGTAATTTTAGGTGATATTGGGGAGCATTCTGAGGGAAGTCGGTTCCTCCCAATAAGTGTTCGGTAATTTTAGGTGATATTGGGAGGCATTCTGAGGGAAGTCGGTTCCTCCCAATAAGTGTTCGGTAATTTCAGGTGATATTGGGAGGCATTCTGAGGGAAATCGGTTCCTCCCAATAAGTGTTCGGTAATTTTAGGTGATATTGGTAGGCATTCTGAGGGAAGTAGGTTCCTCCCAATAAGTGTTCGGTAATTTTAGGTGATATTGGGGGGCATTCTGAGGGAAGTCGGTTCCTCCCAATAAGTGTTCAGTAATTTTAGGTGATATTGGGGGGCATTCTGAGGGAAGTCGGTTCCTCCCAATAAGTGTTAGGTAATTTTAGGTTATATTCGGAAGCATTGTTAAGACAGTTGGGTCCTCCCAATAAGTGTTCGGTAATTTTAGGTGATACTGGAGGGCATTCTGAGGGAAGTCGGTTCCTCCCAATAAGTGTTCGGTAATTTCAGGTGATATTGGGAGGCATTCTGAGGGAAGTCGGTTCCTCTCAATAAGTGTTCGGTAATTTTAGGTGATATTCGGAAGCATTGTTAAGACAGTTGGGTCCTCCCAATAAGTGTTCGGTAATTTTAGGTGATACTGGAGGCATTCTGAGGGAAGTCGGTTCCTCCCAATAAGTGTTCGGTAATTTTAGGTGATATTGGGGAGCATTCTGAGGGAAGTCGGTTCCTCCCAATAAGTGTTCGGTAATTTTAGGTGATATTGGGGAGCATTCTGAGGGAAGTCGGTTCCTCCCAATAAGTGTTCGGCAATTTTAAGTGATATTGGGAGACATTCTTAGGGAAGTTGGGTCCTCCCAATAAGTGTTCGGTAATTTTAGGTGATATTGGGAGACATTCTAAGGGAAGTCGGTTCCTCCCAATAGGTGTTCGGTAATTTTAGGTGATATTGGAAGGCATTCTGAGGGAAGTCGGTTCCTCCCTATAAGTGTTCGGTAATTTTAGGTGATATTGGGGAGCATTCTGAGGGAAGTCCGTTCATCCCAATAAGTGTTCGGTTATTTTAGGTGATATTGGGGAGCATTCTGAGGGAAGTCGGTTCCTCCCAATAAGTGTTCGGTAATTTTAGGTGATATTGGGGAGCATTCTGAGGGAAGTCGGTTCCTCCCAATAAGTGTTCGGCAATTTTAAGTGATATTGGGAGGCATTCTGAGGGAAGTCGGTTCCTCCCAATAAGTGTTCGGTAATTTTAGGTGATATTGGGGAGCATTCTGAGGGAAGTCGGTTCCTCCCAATAAGTGTTCGGTAATTCTAGGTGATATTGGGGAGCATTCTGAGGGAAGTATTGGGAGACATTCTTAGGGAAGTTGGGTCCTCCCAATAAGTGTTCGGTAATTTTAGGTGATATTGGGAGACATTCTAAGGGAAGTCGGTTCCTCCCAATAGGTGTTCGGTAATTTTAGGTGATATTGGGAGGCATTCTGAGGGAAGTCGGTTCCTCCCAATAAGTGTTCGGTAATTTTAGGTGATATTGGGGAGCATTCTGAGGGAAGTCCGTTCCTCCCAATAAGTGTTCGGTTATTTTAGGTGATATTGGGGAGCATTCTGAGGGAAGTCGGTTCCTCCCAATAAGTGTTCGGTAATTTTAGGTGATATTGGGGAGCATTCTGAGGGAAGTCGGTTCCTCCCAATAAGTGTTCGGCAATTTTAAGTGATATTGGGAGGCATTCTGAGGGAAGTCGGTTCCTCCCAATAAGTGTTCGGTAATTTTAGGTGATATTGGGGAGCATTCTGAGGGAAGTCGGTTCCTCCCAATAAGTGTTCGGTAATTCTAGGTGATATTGGGGAGCATTCTGAGGGAAGTCGGTTCCTCCCAATAAGTGTTCGGCAATTTTAAGTGATATTGGGAGACATTCTTAGGAAAGTTGGGTCCTCCCAATAGGTGTTCGGTAATTTTAGGTGATATTGGGAGGCATTCTGAGGGAAGTCGGTTCCTCCCAATAAGTGTTCGGTAATTTTAGGTGATATTGGGGAGCATTCTGAGGGAAGTCCGTTCCTCCCAATAAGTGTTCGGTTATTTTAGGTGATATTGGGGAGCATTCTGAGGGAAGTCGGTTCCTCCCAATAAGTGTTCGGTAATTTTAGGTGATATTGGGGATATTCTGGGGGAAGTCGGTTCCTCCCAATAAGTGTTCGGTAATTTTAGGGGATATTGGGAGACATTCTAAGGGACGCTGGGTCCTCCCAATAAGTGTTCGGTAAGTTTAGGTGATATTAGGGGGCATTCTTAAAACAGTTGGGTCCTCCCAATAAGTGTTTGGTAATTTTAGGTGATATTGCGGGACATTCTTGAGGAAGCTGGGTCCTCCCAATAAGTGTTCGGTAATTTAAGGTGATATTGGAGACATTTCAAGGGAAGCTGGGTCCTCCCAATAAGTGTTCGGTAATTTCAGGTGATATTAGGGGGCATTCTTAAGACAGTTGGGTCCTCCCAATAAGTGTTTGGTATTTTTAGGTGATATTGGGGGGCATTCTGAGGGAAGTTGGTTCCTCCCAATAAGTGTTCGGTAATTTTAAGTGACAATGGGGGGACATTCTGAGGGAAGTCGGTTCCTCCCAATAAATGTTCGGTAATTTTAGGTGATACTGGAGGGCATTCTGAGGGAAGTCGATTCCTCCCAATAAGTGTTCGGTAATTTCAGGTGATATTGGGAGGCATTCTGAGGGAAGTCGGTTTCTCCCAATAAGTGTTCGGTAATTTAAGGTGATATTGGGGAGCATTCTGAGGGAAGTCGGTTCCTCCCAATAAGTGTTCGGTAATTTTAGGTGATATTGGGAGGCATTCTGAGGGAAGTCGGTTCCTCCCAATAAGTGTTCGGTAATTTCAGGTGATATTGGGAGGCATTCTGAGGGAAGTCGGTTCCTCCCAATAAGTGTTCGGTAATTTTAGGTGATATTGGTAGGCATTCTGAGGGAAGTAGGTTCCTCCCAATAAGTGTTCGGTAATTTTAGGTGATATTGGGGGGCATTCTGAGGGAAGTCGGTTCCTCCCAATAAGTGTTCAGTAATTTTAGGTGATATTGGGGGGCATTCTGAGGGAAGTCGGTTCCTCCCAATAAGTGTTCGGTAATTTTAGGTTATATTCGGAAGCATTGTTAAGACAGTTGGGTCCTCCCAATAAGTGTTCGGTAATTTTAGGTGATACTGGAGGGCATTCTGAGGGAAGTCGGTTCCTCCCAATAAGTGTTCGGTAATTTCAGGTGATATTGGGAGGCATTCTGAGGGAAGTCGGTTCCTCTCAATAAGTGTTCGGTAATTTTAGGTGATATTCGGAAGCATTGTTAAGACAGTTGGGTCCTCCCAATAAGTGTTCGGTAATTTTAGGTGATACTGGAGGGCATTCTGAGGGAAGTCGGTTCCTCCCAATAAGTGTTCGGTAATTTTAGGTGATATTGGGGAGCATTCTGAGGGAAGTCGGTTCCTCCCAATAAGTGTTCGGTAATTTTAGGTGATATTGGGGAGCATTCTGAGGGAAGTCGGTTCCTCCCAATAAGTGTTCGGCAATTTTAAGTGATATAGGGAGACATTCTTAGGGAAGTTGGGTCCTCCCAATAAGTGTTCGGTAATTTTAGGTGATATTGGGAGACATTCTAAGGGAAGTCGGTTCCTCCCAATAGGTGTTCGGTAATTTTAGGTGATTTTGGGAGGCATTCTGAGGGAAGTCGGTTCCTCCCAATAAGTGTTCGGTAATTTTAGGTGATATTGGGGAGCATTCTGAGGGAAGTCGGTTCCTCCCAATAAGTGTTCGGTAATTCTAGGTGATATTGGGGAGCATTCTGAGGGAAGTCGGTTCCTCCCAATAAGTGTTCGGCAATTTTAAGTGATATTGGGAGACATTCTTAGGGAAGTTGGGTCCTCCCAATAAGTGTTCGGTAATTTTAGGTGATATTGGGAGACATTCTAAGGGAAGTCGGTTCCTCCCAATAGGTGTTCGGTAATTTTAGGTGGTATTGGGAGGCATTCTGAGGGAAGTCGGTTCCTCCCAATAAGTGTTCGGTAATTTTAGGTGATATTGGGGAGCATTCTGAGGGAAGTCCGTTCCTCCCAATAAGTGTTCGGTTATTTTAGGTGATATTGGGGAGCATTCTGAGGGAAGTCGGTTCCTCCCAATAAGTGTTCGGTAATTTTAGGTGATATTGGGGAGCATTCTGAGGGAAGTCGGTTCCTCCCAATAAGTGTTCGGCAATTTTAAGTGATATTGGGAGGCATTCTGAGGGAAGTCGGTTCCTCCCAATAAGTGTTCGGTAATTTTAGGTGATATTGGGAGACATTCTAAGGGAAGTCGGTTCCTCCCAATAGGTGTTCGGTAATTTTAGGTGATATTGGGGAGCATTCTGAGGGAAGTCGGTTCCTCCCAATAAGTGTTCGGTAATTCTAGGTGATATTGGGGAGCATTCTGAGGGAAGTCGGTTCCTCCCAATAAGTGTTTGGCAATTTTAAGTGATATTGGGAGACATTCTTAGGGAAGTTGGGTCCTCCCAATAGGTGTTCGGTAATTTTAGGTGATATTGGGAGGCATTCTGAGGGAAGTCGGTTCCTCCCAATAAGTGTTCGGTAATTTTAGGTGATATTGGGGAGCATTCTGAGGGAAGTCCGTTCCTCCCAATAAGTGTTCGGTTATTTTAGGTGATATTGGGGAGCATTCTGAGGGAAGTCGGTTCCTCACAATAAGTGTTCGGTAATTTTAGGTGATATTAGGGATATTCTGGGGGAAGTCGGTTCCTCCCAATAAGTGTTCGGTAATTTTAGGGGATATTGGGAGACATTCTAAGGGAAGCTGGGTCCTCCCAATAAGTGTTCGGTAAGTTTAGGTGATATTAGGGGGCATTCTTAAGACAGTTGGGTCCTCCCAATAAGTGTTTGGTAATTTTAGGTGATATTGCGGGACATTCTTGAGGAAGCTGGGTCCTCCCAATAAGTGTTCGGTAATTTAAGGTGATATTGGAGACATTTCAAGGGAAGCTGGGTCCTCCCAATAAGTGTTCGGTAATTTTAGGTGATATTAGGGGGCATTCTGAGGGAAGTTGGTTCCTCCCAATAAGTGTTCGGTAATTTTAGGTGTTATTGGGGAGCATTCTGAGGGAAATCGGTTCCTCCCAATAAGTGTTCGGTAATTTTAGGTGGTGATATTGGGGGACATTCTTAGGGAAACTGGGTCCTCCCAGTAAGTGGTCGGTTATTTTAGGTAGGTGATATAAAAGAGCATCCTGAGGGAAGTCATTTCCTCCCGATAAGTGTTCGGTAATTTTAGGCGATATTTAGGTTATTCTGAGGGAAGTCGATTCCTCCCAATAAGTGTTCGGTAATTTTAGGGGATATTGGGAGACATTCTAAGGGAAGCTGGGTCCTCCCAATAAGTGTTCGGTAAGTTTAGGTGATATTAGGGGGCATTCTTAAGACAGTTGGGTCCTCCCAATAAGTGTTTGGTAATTTTAGGTGATATTGCGGGACATTCTTGAGGAAGCTGGGTCCTCCCAATAAGTGTTCGGTAATTTAAGGTGATATTGGAGACATTTCAAGGGAAGCTGGGTCCTCCCAATAAGTGTTCGGTAATTTTAGGTGATATTAGGGGGCATTCTGAGGGAAGTTGGTTCCTCCCAATAAGTGTTCGGTAATTTCAGGTGATATTGGGGAGCAGTCTGAGGGATGTCGGTTCCTCCCAATAAGTGTTCGGTAATTTAGGTGATTTTGGGGGGCATTCTTAAGAAAGTTGGGTCCTCCCAATAAGTGTTCGGTAATTTTAGGTGATATTGGGGGGCATTCTGAGGGAAGTCGGTTCCTCCCAATAAGTGTTCGGTAATTTCAGGTGATATTGGGGAGCAGTCTGAGGGAAGTCGGTTCCTCCCAATAAGTGTTTGTAATTTTAGGTGATATTGGGGGGCATTCTGAGGGAAGTCGGTTCCTCCCAATAAGTGTTCGGCAATTTTAAGTGATATTGGGAGGCATTCTGAGGGAAGTCGGTTCCTCCCAATAAGTGTTCGGTAATTTTAGGTGATATTGGGGAGCATTCTGAGGGAAGTCGGTTCCTCCCAATAAGTGTTCGGTAATTCTAGGTGATATTGGGGAGCATTCTGAGGGAAGTCGGTTCCTCCCAATAAGTGTTCGGCAATTTTAAGTGATATTGGGAGACATTCTTAGGGAAGTTGGGTCCTCCCAATAAGTGTTCGGTAATTTTAGGTGATATTGGGAGACATTCTAAGGGAAGTCGGTTCCTCCCAATAGGTGTTCGGTAATTTTAGGTGATATTGGGAGGCATTCTGAGGGAAGTCGGTTCCTCCCAATAAGTGTTCGGTAATTTTAGGTGATATTGGGGAGCATTCTGAGGGAAGTCCGTTCCTCCCAATAAGTGTTCGGTTATTTTAGGTGATATTGGGGAGCATTCTGAGGGAAGTCGGTTCCTCCCAATAAGTGTTCGGTAATTTTAGGTGATATTGGGGAGCATTCTGAGGGAAGTCGGTTCCTCCCAATAAGTGTTCGGCAATTTTAAGTGATATTGGGAGGCATTCTGAGGGAAGTCGGTTCCTCCCAATAAGTGTTCGGTAATTTTAGGTGATATTGGGGAGCATTCTGAGGGAAGTCGGTTCCTCCCAATAAGTGTTCGGTAATTCTAGGTGATATTGGGGAGCATTCTGAGGGAAGTCGGTTCCTCCCAATAAGTGTTCGGCAATTTTAAGTGATATTGGGAGACATTCTTAGGAAAGTTGGGTCCTCCCAATAGGTGTTCGGTAATTTTAGGTGATATTGGGAGGCATTCTGAGGGAAGTCGGTTCCTCCCAATAAGTGTTCGGTAATTTTAGGTGATATTGGGGAGCATTCTGAGGGAAGTCCGTTCCTCCCAATAAGTGTTCGGTTATTTTAGGTGATATTGGGGAGCATTCTGAGGGAAGTCGGTTCCTCCCAATAAGTGTTCGGTAATTTTAGGTGATATTGGGGATATTCTGGGGGAAGTCGGTTCCTCCCAATAAGTGTTCGGTAATTTTAGGGGATATTGGGAGACATTCTAAGGGACGCTGGGTCCTCCCAATAAGTGTTCGGTAAGTTTAGGTGATATTAGGGGGCATTCTTAAGACAGTTGGGTCCTCCCAATAAGTGTTTGGTAATTTTAGGTGATATTGCGGGACATTCTTGAGGAAGCTGGGTCCTCCCAATAAGTGTTCGGTAATTTAAGGTGATATTGGAGACATTTCAAGGGAAGCTGGGTCCTCCCAATAAGTGTTCGGTAATTTTAGGTGATATTAGGGGGCATTCTTAAGACAGTTGGGTCCTCCCAATAAGTGTTTGGTATTTTTAGGTGATATTGGGGGGCATTCTGAGGGAAGTTGGTTCCTCCCAATAAGTGTTCGGTAATTTTAAGTGACAATGGGGGGACATTCTGAGGGAAGTCGGTTCCTCCCAATAAATGTTCGGTAATTTTAGGTGATACTGGAGGGCATTCTGAGGGAAGTCGATTCCTCCCAATAAGTGTTCGGTAATTTCAGGTGATATTGGGAGGCATTCTGAGGGAAGTCGGTTTCTCCCAATAAGTGTTCGGTAATTTAAGGTGATATTGGGGAGCATTCTGAGGGAAGTCGGTTCCTCCCAATAAGTGTTCGGTAATTTTAGGTGATATTGGGAGGCATTCTGAGGGAAGTCGGTTCCTCCCAATAAGTGTTCGGTAATTTCAGGTGATATTGGGAGGCATTCTGAGGGAAGTCGGTTCCTCCCAATAAGTGTTCGGTAATTTTAGGTGATATTGGTAGGCATTCTGAGGGAAGTAGGTTCCTCCCAATAAGTGTTCGGTAATTTTAGGTGATATTGGGGGGCATTCTGAGGGAAGTCGGTTCCTCCCAATAAGTGTTCAGTAATTTTAGGTGATATTGGGGGGCATTCTGAGGGAAGTCGGTTCCTCCCAATAAGTGTTCGGTAATTTTAGGTTATATTCGGAAGCATTGTTAAGACAGTTGGGTCCTCCCAATAAGTGTTCGGTAATTTTAGGTGATACTGGAGGGCATTCTGAGGGAAGTCGGTTCCTCCCAATAAGTGTTCGGTAATTTCAGGTGATATTGGGAGGCATTCTGAGGGAAGTCGGTTCCTCTCAATAAGTGTTCGGTAATTTTAGGTGATATTCGGAAGCATTGTTAAGACAGTTGGGTCCTCCCAATAAGTGTTCGGTAATTTTAGGTGATACTGGAGGGCATTCTGAGGGAAGTCGGTTCCTCCCAATAAGTGTTCGGTAATTTTAGGTGATATTGGGGAGCATTCTGAGGGAAGTCGGTTCCTCCCAATAAGTGTTCGGTAATTTTAGGTGATATTGGGGAGCATTCTGAGGGAAGTCGGTTCCTCCCAATAAGTGTTCGGCAATTTTAAGTGATATAGGGAGACATTCTTAGGGAAGTTGGGTCCTCCCAATAAGTGTTCGGTAATTTTAGGTGATATTGGGAGACATTCTAAGGGAAGTCGGTTCCTCCCAATAGGTGTTCGGTAATTTTAGGTGATTTTGGGAGGCATTCTGAGGGAAGTCGGTTCCTCCCAATAAGTGTTCGGTAATTTTAGGTGATATTGGGGAGCATTCTGAGGGAAGTCGGTTCCTCCCAATAAGTGTTCGGTAATTCTAGGTGATATTGGGGAGCATTCTGAGGGAAGTCGGTTCCTCCCAATAAGTGTTCGGCAATTTTAAGTGATATTGGGAGACATTCTTAGGGAAGTTGGGTCCTCCCAATAAGTGTTCGGTAATTTTAGGTGATATTGGGAGACATTCTAAGGGAAGTCGGTTCCTCCCAATAGGTGTTCGGTAATTTTAGGTGATATTGGGAGGCATTCTGAGGGAAGTCGGTTCCTCCCAATAAGTGTTCGGTAATTTTAGGTGATATTGGGGAGCATTCTGAGGGAAGTCCGTTCCTCCCAATAAGTGTTCGGTTATTTTAGGTGATATTGGGGAGCATTCTGAGGGAAGTCGGTTCCTCCGAATAAGTGTTCGGTAATTTTAGGTGATATTGGGGAGCATTCTGAGGGAAGTCGGTTCCTCCCAATAAGTGTTCGGCAATTTTAAGTGATATTGGGAGGCATTCTGAGGGAAGTCGGTTCCTCCCAATAAGTGTTCGGTAATTTTAGGTGATATTGGGAGACATTCTAAGGGAAGTCGGTTCCTCCCAATAGGTGTTCGGTAATTTTAGGTGATATTGGGGAGCATTCTGAGGGAAGTCGGTTCCTCCCAATAAGTGTTCGGTAATTCTAGGTGATATTGGGGAGCATTCTGAGGGAAGTCGGTTCCTCCCAATAAGTGTTTGGCAATTTTAAGTGATATTGGGAGACATTCTTAGGGAAGTTGGGTCCTCCCAATAGGTGTTCGGTAATTTTAGGTGATATTGGGAGGCATTCTGAGGGAAGTCGGTTCCTCCCAATAAGTGTTCGGTAATTTTAGGTGATATTGGGGAGCATTCTGAGGGAAGTCCGTTCCTCCCAATAAGTGTTCGGTTATTTTAGGTGATATTGGGGAGCATTCTGAGGGAAGTCGGTTCCTCACAATAAGTGTTCGGTAATTTTAGGTGATATTAGGGATATTCTGGGGGAAGTCGGTTCCTCCCAATAAGTGTTCGGTAATTTTAGGGGATATTGGGAGACATTCTAAGGGAAGCTGGGTCCTCCCAATAAGTGTTCGGTAAGTTTAGGTGATATTAGGGGGCATTCTTAAGACAGTTGGGTCCTCCCAATAAGTGTTTGGTAATTTTAGGTGATATTGCGGGACATTCTTGAGGAAGCTGGGTCCTCCCAATAAGTGTTCGGTAATTTAAGGTGATATTGGAGACATTTCAAGGGAAGCTGGGTCCTCCCAATAAGTGTTCGGTAATTTTAGGTGATATTAGGGGGCATTCTGAGGGAAGTTGGTTCCTCCCAATAAGTGTTCGGTAATTTTAGGTGTTATTGGGGAGCATTCTGAGGGAAATCGGTTCCTCCCAATAAGTGTTCGGTAATTTTAGGTGGTGATATTGGGGGACATTCTTAGGGAAACTGGGTCCTCCCAGTAAGTGGTCGGTTATTTTAGGTAGGTGATATAAAAGAGCATCCTGAGGGAAGTCATTTCCTCCCGATAAGTGTTCGGTAATTTTAGGCGATATTTAGGTTATTCTGAGGGAAGTCGATTCCTCCCAATAAGTGTTCGGTAATTTTAGGGGATATTGGGAGACATTCTAAGGGAAGCTGGGTCCTCCCAATAAGTGTTCGGTAAGTTTAGGTGATATTAGGGGGCATTCTTAAGACAGTTGGGTCCTCCCAATAAGTGTTTGGTAATTTTAGGTGATATTGCGGGACATTCTTGAGGAAGCTGGGTCCTCCCAATAAGTGTTCGGTAATTTAAGGTGATATTGGAGACATTTCAAGGGAAGCTGGGTCCTCCCAATAAGTGTTCGGTAATTTTAGGTGATATTAGGGGGCATTCTGAGGGAAGTTGGTTCCTCCCAATAAGTGTTCGGTAATTTCAGGTGATATTGGGGAGCAGTCTGAGGGATGTCGGTTCCTCCCAATAAGTGTTCGGTAATTTAGGTGATTTTGGGGGGCATTCTTAAGAAAGTTGGGTCCTCCCAATAAGTGTTCGGTAATTTTAGGTGATATTGGGGGGCATTCTGAGGGAAGTCGGTTCCTCCCAATAAGTGTTCGGTAATTTCAGGTGATATTGGGGAGCAGTCTGAGGGAAGTCGGTTCCTCCCAATAAGTGTTTGTAATTTTAGGTGATATTGGGGGGCATTCTGAGGAAAGTCGGTTCCTCCCAATAAGTGTTCGGTAATATAGGTGATATTAGGGGGCATTCTAAGGGAAGTCGGTTCCTCCCAATAAGTGTTCAGTTATTTTAGGTGATAGTGGGAGGCATTCTTAGGGAAGTTAGGTCCTCCCAATAAGTGTTCGGCAATTTTAGGTGATATTGGGGGACATTCTGAGGGAAGTTGGGTCCTCTTAATGAGCGTTCTATAATTTTAGGTGATATTGAAGAGCATTCTGAGGGAAGTTGGGTCCTCCCAATAATTGTTCGGTAATTTTAGGTTATATTAGGGGGCATTCTGAGGAAAGTCGGTTCCTCCCAATAAGTGTTCGGTAATTTTAGGTGATATTAGGGGGCATTCTGAGGGAAGTCGATGCCTCTAAATAAGTGTTCGGTAATTTTAGGTGATATTAGAGGGCATTCTGAGGGAAGTCGGTTCCTCCCAATAAGTGTTCAGTTATTTTAGGTGATAGTGGGAGGCATTCTTAGGGAAGTTGGTTCCTCCCAATAAGTGTTCGGTAATTTTAGGTGATATTAGGGGGCATTCTGAGGGAAGTTGGTTCCTCCCAATAAGTGTTCGGTAATTTTAGGTGATATTAGGGGGCATTCTGAGGGAAGTTGGTTCCTCCCAATAAGTGTTCGGTAATTTTAGGTGATATTACGGGGCATTCTGAGGGAAGTCGATGCCTCCCAATAAGTGTTCGGTAATTTTAGGTTATATTAGGGGGCATTCTGAGGGAAGTCGATGCCTCCCAATAAGTGTTCGGTAATTTTAGGTGATATTAGGGGGCATTCTGAGGGAAGTCGGTTCCTCCCAATAAGTGTTCGGTAATTTAAGGTGATATTGGGGAGCATTCTGAGGGAAGTTAGTTCCTCCCAATTAGTGTTCGGTAATTTTAGGTGATAGTGGGAGGCATTCTTAGGGAAGTCGGTTCTTCCCAATTGGTGTTCGGTAATTTAGGTGATATTAGGGGGGCATTCTGAGGGAAGTCGATGCCTCCCAATAAGTGTTCGGTAATTTAAGGTGATATTGGGGAGCATTCTGAGGGAAGTTGGTTCCTCCCAATTAGTGTTCGGTAATTTTAGGTGATAGTGGGAGGCATTCTTAGGGAAGTCGGTTCTTCCCAATTAGTGTTCGGTAATTTTAGGTGATATTAGGGGGCATTCTGAGGGAAGTCGGTTCCTCCCAATTAGTGTTCGGTAATTTTAGGTGGTATTAGAGGGCATTCTGAGGGAAGTAGGTTCCTCCCAATAAATGTTCGGTAATTTTAGGTGATATTAGGGGGCATTCTGAGGGAAGTCGATGCCTCCCAATAAGTGTTCGGTAATTTTAGGTAATATTGGGGAGCATTCTGAGGGAAGTTGGTTCCTCCCAATAAGTGTTTGGTAATTTTAGGTGATAGTGGGAGACATTCTTAGGTAAGTCGGTTCCTCCCAATTAGTGTTCGGTATTTTTAGGTGATATTAGGGGGCATTCTGAGGGAAGTCGGTTCCTCCCTATAAGTGTTCGGTAATTTTAGGTGATATTAGGGGGCATTCTGAGGGATGTCGGTTCCTCCCAATAAGTGTTCGGTAATTTTAGGTGATATAGGGGGCATTCTGAGGGAAGTCGGTTCCTCCCAATTAGTGTTCGGTAATTCTAGGTGATATTAGGGGGCATTCTGAGGGAAGTCGATGCCTCCCAATAAGTGTTCGGTAATTTTAGGTGATATTAGGGGGCATTCTGAGGGAAGTCGGTTCCTCCCAATAAGTGTTCGGTAATTTTAGGTGATATTAGGGGGCATTCTGAGGGAAGTCGGTTCCTCCCAATAAGTGTTCGGTAATTTTAGGTGATATTAGGGGGCATTCTGAGGGAAGTCGGTTCCTCCCAATAAGTGTTCGGTAATTTTAGGTGATATTAGGGGACATTCTGAGGGAAGTCGATGCCTCCCAATAAGTGTTCGGTAATTTTAGGTGATATTAGGGGGCATTCTGAGGGAAGTCGGTTCCTCCCAATAAGTGTTCGGTAATTTTAGGTGATATTAGGGGGCATTCTGAGGGATGTCGGTTCCTCCCAATAAGTGTTCGGTAATTTTAGGTGATATTAGGGGGCATTCTGAGGGAAGTCGATGCCTCCCAATAAGTGTTCGGTAATTTTAGGTGATATTAGGGGGCATTCTGAGGGAAGTCGGTTCCTCCCAATTAGTGTTCGGTAATTTTAGGTGATATTAGAGGGCATTCTGAGGGAAGTAGGTTCCTCCCAATAAGTGTTCGGTAATTTTAGGTGATAGTGGGAGACATAGCTAGGGAAGTTGGGTCCTCCCAATAAGTGTTCGGTAATTTTAGGTGATATTAGGGGGCATTCTGAGGGAAGTCGGTTCCTCCCAATAAGTGTTCGGTAATTTTAGGTGATATTAGGGGGCATTCTGAGGGATGTCGGTTCCTCCCAATAAGTGTTCAGTAATTTTAGGTGATATTAGGGGGCATTCTGAGGGAAGTCGATGCCTCCCAATAAGTGTTCGGTAATTTTAGGTGATATTAGGGGGCATTCTGAGGGATGTCGGTTCCTCCCAATAAGTGTTCGGTAATTTTAGGTGATATAAGGGGGCATTCTGAGGGAAGTCGATGCCTCCCAATAAGTGTTCGGTAATTTTAGGTGATATTAGAGGGCATTCTGAGGGAAGTCGATGCCTCCCAATAAGTGTTCGGTAATTTTAGGTGATATTGGGGAGCATTCTGAGGGAAGTTGGGTGCTCCCAATGAGTGTTCGGTAATTTTAGGTGATAGTGGGAGACATAGCTAGGGAAGTTGGGTCCTCCCAATAAGTGTTCGGTAATTTTAGGTGATATTGGGTCCTCCCAATGAGTGTTTGAAAATTTTAGGTGATATTGGAGGGCATTCTAAGGAAAGTTGGGTCCTCCCAATGAGTTTTTGGTAATTTGAGGTGATATTAAGGGTCACCCTGAGGGAAGTTGGCTCTTCCCAATGAGTGTTTGGAAATTTTATGTGATACTGGAGGGCATCCTGAGTGAAGTTGGGTCCTCCCAATAAGTGTTCTGTAATTTAAGGTGATATTGGGGAGCATCCTGGAGGAAGTTGGGTCCTCCCAATAAGTGTTCGGGTTTTTAGGTGATATTGGGAGGCATTCTGAGGAAGTTGGTTTCAATTTGACGATATGCGTATATTTTACATGCGCCTAAATGGAGGCATGCACGCATATGGCCTCAACTTTATCATCTTTTGCAACATCTTATACGATTACTGGTTGTCTGGGAAGTGGTTGGTAATTTTTGGTGATATTGGGAGCATCCTGAGGGAAGTTAGGTCCTCCCAATGGGTGTTTGAAAATTTTAGGCGATATTGAAGGACACGCTGAGGGAAGTTGAGTCCTCCCAATGGGTGTTTGAAAATTTTAAGTGTTATTGAGAGGCATTCTGGGGGAAGTTGGGTCCTCCCAATGAGTGTTTGAACATTTTAGGTAACATTGAGGGGCATTCTGAGGGAAGTTGAATCGACTCTAAACCATTACCCGGAATGCCATTTACCATTTACCGCAATGTACCATTTACCGGAATGTACTTTTTACCGGAAACCCATTTACCGGAATGTTTAATTTACCGGAAACATATTTACCCTCAACCCTCAAGTAACACACTTGTCACAGAAGAGTCACGGTGGCGCAGAGTTTTGTTGCACAGAATTCATTGTGACTTACTTCTAGCAAGTAAGTATTCATATGATAAAAATAAGTCGCAATGACAGGTGCGCAACAAACCCTGCGCCACCGTGACTCTTCTGTGACAAGGGGTTAAGTTGAGAGATAATATGTTTCCGGTAAATTAAACATTCCGGTAAACGGGTTTCCGGTAAATAGTACATTCCGGTAAATGGTACATTACCGTAAATGGTAAATGGCATTCCGGGCAATGGTTTTCCGGGTAATGGTATAGAATCGACCCAACATTTATTGGGAGGAACCGACTTCCCTCAGAGAACCTCCCACTATCACCTAAAATTACCGAACACTTATTGGGAGAAACCGACTTCCCTCAGAATGCCTCCCAATATCACCTAAAATTACCGAACACTTAGTGGGAGGAACCGACTTCCCTCAGAATGCCCCCTAATATCTTCTAAAATTACCGAACACTTATTGGGAGGCATCGACTTCCCTCAGAATGCCCCCTAATATCACCTAAAATTACCGAACACTTATTGGGAGAAACCGACTTTCCTCAGAATGCCCCCTAATATCATCTAAAATTACCAAACACTTATTGGGAGGAACCGACTTCCCTTAGAATGCCCCCTAATATCACCTAAAATTACCGAACACTTATTGGGAGGAACCGACATCCCTCAGAATGCCCCCTAATATCACCTAAAATTACCGAACACTTATTGGGAGGAACCGATTTTCCTCAGAATGCCCCCTAATATCACCTAAAATTACCGAACACTTATTGGGAGGCATCGACTTCCCTCAGAATGCCCCCTAATATCACCTAAAATTACCGAACACTTATTGAGAGGAACCAACTTCCCTAAGAATGCCTCCCATTATCACCTAAAATTACCGAACACTTATTGGGAGGAACCGACTTCCCTCAGAATGCCCCCTCATATCACCTAAAATTACCGAACACTTATTGGGAGGCATCGACATCCCACATAATGCCCCCTAATATCACCTAAAATTACCGAACACTTATTGGGAGGAACCGACTTCCCTCAGAATGCCCCCTAACATCACCTAAAATTACCGAACACTTATTGGGAGGAACCGACTTTCCTCAGAATGCCCCCTAATATCACCTAAAATTACCGAACACTTATTGGGAGGAACCGACTTTCCTCAGAATACCCCCTAATATCACCTAAAATTACCGAACACTTATTGGGAGGCATCGACTTCCCTCAGAATGCCCCCTAATATCACCTAAAATTACCGAACACTTATTGGGAGGAACCAACTTCCCTAAGAATGCCTCCCACTATCACCTAAAATTACTGAACACTTATTGGGAGGAACCGACTTCCCTCAGAATGCCCCCTAATATCACCTAAATTACCGAACACTTATTGGGAGGAACCAACTTCCCTAAGAATGCCTCCCATTATCACCTAAAATTACCGAACACTTATTGGGAGGCATCGACATCCCTCAGAATGCCCCCTAATATCACCTAAAATTACCGAACACTTATTGGGAGGCATCGACATCCCTCAGAATGCCCCCTAATATCATCTAAAATTACCGAACACTTATTGGGAGGAACCGACTTCCCTCAGAATGCCCCCTAATATCACCTAAAATTACCGAACACTTATTGGGAGGCATAGACATCCCTCAGAATGCCCCCTAATATCACCTAAAATTACCGAACACTTATTGGGAGGAACCGACTTTCCTCAGAATGCCCCCTAATATCACCTAAAATTACCGAACACTTATTGGGAGGAACCGACTTTCCTCAGAATGCCCCCTAATATCACCTAAAATTACCGAACACTTATTGGGAGGAACCGACTTTCCTCAGAATGCCCCCTAATATCACCTAAAATTACCGAACACTTATTGGGAGGCATCGACTTCCCTCAGAATGCCCCCTAATATCACCTAAAATTACCGAACACTTATTGGGAGGAACCAACTTCCCTAAGAATGCCTCCCACTATCACCTAAAATTACCGAACACTTATTGGGAGGAACCGACTTTCCTCAGAATGCCCTCTAATATCACCTAAATTACCGAACACTTATTGGGAGGAACCAACTTCCCTAAGAATGCCTCCCATTATCACCTAAAATTACCGAACACTTATTGGGAGGAACCAACTTCCCTAAGAATGCCTCCCATTATCTCCTAAAATTACCGAACACTTATTGGGAGGAACCGACTTCCCTCAGAATGCCCCCTAATATCACCTAAAATTACCGAACACTTATTGGGAGGAACCGACTTCCCTCAGAATGCCCCCTAATATCACCTAAAATTACCGAACACTTATTGGGAGGCATCGACATCCCTCAGAATGCCCCCTAATATCACCTAAAATTACCGAACACTTATTGGGAGGCATCGACTTCCCTCAGAATGCCCCCTAATATCACCTAAAATTACCGAACACTTATTGGGAGGAACCGACTTCCCTCAGAATGCCCCCTAATATCACCTAAAATTACCGAACACTTATTGGGAGGAACCGACATCCCTCAGAATGCCCCCTAATATCACCTAAAATTACCGAACACTTATTGGGAGGAACCGACTTCCCTCAGAATGCCCCCTAATATCACCTAAAAATACCGAACACTAATTGGGAGGAACCGACTTCCCTAAGAATGCCTCCCACTATCACCTAAAATTACCGAACACTTATTGGGAGGAACCGACTTCCGTCAGAATGCCCCCTAATATCACCTAAAATTACCGAACACTTATTGGGAGGAACCGACTTCCCTCAGAATGCCCCCTAATATCACCTTAAATTACCGAACACTTATTGGGAGGAACCGACTTCCCTCAGAATGCCCCCTAATATCACCTAAAATTACCGAACACTTATTGGGAGGAACCGACTTCCCTCAGAATGCCCCCTAATATCACCTAAAATTACCGAACACTTATTGGGAGGCATCGACTTCCCTCAGAATGCCCCCTAATATCACCTAAAATTACCGAACACTTATTGGGAGGAACCGACTTCCCTCAGAATGCCCCCTAATATCACCTAAAATTACCGAACACTTATTGGGAGGAACCAACTTCCCTAAGAATGCCTCCCATTATCACCTAAAATTACCGAACACTTATTGGGAGGAACCGACGTCCCTCAGAATGCCCCCTAATATCACCTAAAATTACCGAACACTTATTGGGAGGAACCAACTTCCCTAAGAATGCCTCCCATTATCACCTAAAATTACCGAACACTTATTGGGAGGAACCGACTTCCCTCAGAATGCCCCCTAATATCACCTAAACTTATTGGGAGGAACCAACTTCCCTAAGAATGCTTCCCATTATCACCTAAAATTACCGAACACTTATTGGGAGGCATCGACATCCCTCAGAATGCCCCCTAATATCACCTAAAATTACCGAACACTTATTGGGAGGCATCGACATCCCTCAGAATGCCCCCTAATATCATCTAAAATTACCGAACACTTATTGGGAGGAACCGACTTCCCTCAGAATGCCCCCTAATATCACCTAAAATTACCGAACACTTATTGGGAGGCATAGACATCCCTCAGAATGCCCCCTAATATCACCTAAAATTACCGAACACTTATTGGGAGGAACCGACTTTCCTCAGAATGCCCCCTAATATCACCTAAAATTACCGAACACTTATTGGGAGGAACCGACTTTCCTCAGAATGCCCCCTAATATCACCTAAAATTACCGAACACTTATTGGGAGGAACCGACTTCCCTCAGAATGCCCCCTAATATCACCTAAAATTACCGAACACTTATTGGGAGGAACCAACTTCCCTCAGAATGTCAACTAATATCACCTAAAATTACCGAACACTTATTGGGAGGCATCGACTTCCCTCAGAATGCCCCCTAATATCACCTAAAATTACCGAACACTTATTGGGAGGCATCGACATCCCTCAGAATGCCCCCTAATATCACCTAAAATTACCGAACACTTATTGGGAGGAATCAACTTCCCTAAGAATGCCTCCCACTATCACCTAAAATTACCGAACACTTATTGGGAGGAACCGACTTTCATCAGAATGCCCCCTAATATCACCTAAAATTACCGAACACTTATTGGGAGGAACCGACTTCCCTCAGAATGCCCCCTAATATCACCTAAAATTACCGAACACTTATTGGGAGGAACCGACTTCCCCCAGAATGCCCCCTAATATCACCTAAAATTACCGAACACTTATTGGGAGGAACCAACTTCCCTCAGAATGCCCCCTAATATCACCTAAAATTACCGAACACTTATTGGGAGGAACCGACTTCCCCCAGAATGCCCCCTAATATCACCTAAAATTAGCGAACACTTATTGGGAGGAACCAACTTCCCTAAGAATGCCTCCCATTATCACCTAAAATTACCGAACACTTATTGGGAGGAACCGACTTCCCTCAGAATGCCCCCTAATATCACCTAAAATTACCGAACACTTATTGGGAGGAACCGACTTCCCTCAGAATGCCCCCTAATATCACCTAAAATTACCGAACACTTATTGGGAGGAACCAACTTCCCTAAGAATGCCTCCCACTATCACCTAAAATTACCGAACACTTATTGGGAGGAACCGACTTTCATCAGAATGCCCCCTAATATCACCTAAAATTACCGAACACTTATTGGGAGGAACCGACTTCCCTCAGAATGCCCCCTAATATCACCTAAAATTACCGAACACTTAATGGGAGGAACCGACTTCTCCCAGAATGCCCCCTAATATCACCTAAAATTACCGAACACTTATTGGGAGGAACCAACTTCCCTCAGAATGCCCCCTAATATCACCTAAAATTACCGAACACTTATTGGGAGGAACCGACTTCCCCCAGAATGCCCCCTAATATCACCTAAAATTAGCGAACACTTATTGGGAGGAACCAACTTCCCTAAGAATGCCTCCCATTATCACCTAAAATTACCGAACACTTATTGGGAGGAACCGACTTTTCTCAGAATGCCCCCTAATATCACCTAAAATTACCGAACACTTATTGGGAGGAACCAACTTCCCTCAGAATGCCCCCTAATATCACCTAAAATTACCGAACACTTTTTGGGAGGAACCAACTTCCCTAAGAATGCCTCCCATTATCACCTAAAATTACCGAACACTTATTAGGAGGCATCGACTTCCCTCAGAATGCCCCCTAATATCACCTAAAATTACCGAACACTTATTGGGAGGAACCGACTTCCCTCAATAATCCACCTTAATATCTCCCATTCATACCTTAAATAGTACAGAACAGACTGTGTACCCGATGGTATGTAATGCCAGAAAAAAGAATAATCACAGCTTATTTAGCAAATTAGCTGTAATTATACAACACTAATAAATTAACACACATTAATTATGGAATTATTCATTAAATTACTTATTTAAAATCAATAAAATAATATCTGACTTCGTCAGCATAACCCCACCCCATCTGAATAGCACCGCAGTTTGACTGCGAGTGCAAGGAAACCCAACTCGGCAAAGGAATTTAAACACCACGCAGCTCGTCTTGCTCTCGGCGACCAACATTAGTATCGCTACTAGCATATCAATGTTTTAAAAATCTTGCGCGCGTCCTCTCGCACGCAACCTCCGCATTGCTTTCCGCCACAGCGGAAATTCGATGCGCTGCTTTAAACTGTGCGCATTCCCCACATCAACAATAACAGAGGCATAGTCATGGCTACAAACTCTCCACCCGAACGACCAACTCGCCCAGATTGGTGCAATGTTTGTTATGCACAACCAAACATATCACCAATCAGGACCAGTTGGTTGGTTGTGTGGCAATGTTTGGCTACTCATGTGCGTTGCAATAGTTTCTCTTGCCTGCTGTTGGGAGAGTAAACAGCAAGCACACGAACGGGAAGTGCTGCCCAAGCACGGTTCAATGAAATCGGGGCGATGTTTTTCGCGATTCGATGAGTTTCTTACCTAACTTTGAATTAATTATTGTGGCCAAACTACAAAAAATTCAATGTTAGTCCCAAAGAGAGTTTGGTAGAAAACAACATAAACAATCTTTTGTAGAATATCACTTTTCTACTTTACTACGTGTTTTTATTAAATAACAACAAAAATACCTAAAAAAAAGAGCATTTTTTTCGGCTTTTGCCGCAAACTTTCCAAAATTTAAGTATGTTAATCACTTTAGATCGAGTTTTTGTCCAAGAAGCATAACAGCACAATGGTTCACGCTTTCAATTTATGCAAAAAGATTGAGATTTTGATCAAAGATAGCTGAGATACAATTTTTTGAAGTTTTGCATGTTAAAAATCATAGAATTTTGAATAACTCACTTAGCAGTGATTTGCGACCCCATGTTCCTTGGGCACTTTTTCATGTCTCATTAAGACCTATCTGCCCCCAAATTATTTAAAGTCCGGAAACAAACACCCTGTATATAATAATCGTGACGTCACTTAGATTTTCGTTGCATGTTTCTTTAAATTGTTCCCGGGAAACATAATTAAATATTGGATCCATTATACTGATCGCAATTTTCTTTATATTTGATGTTTTGGCCATTTCATTTAATAATTCCATACATTCATTTAGATAAATTTTTTCCTTTTGTTGGAATATTTGCCCTTGAGCAATAATTCCTTTCAGGTTCTTTGTTTTGATAGTAATATTAAATAATTCATATAAGGCTTGAAAATTCAGTTTTGGTAGGTTAAAAGCATCAATATTGTTAATAGAATCGTAAGCTTTAAGGTGATCAATCTTTTCTGCTGTTGATTCGTTAACTGTAGGCTTTGTCGTCATACTTCGGGTTTTAGATCTGGTCTGTATTGGTAGTACCGACAAATTTTTGAGAATTTCTGAATCAATATCTATACGTGAAAGAGCGTCGGGCCCTACGTTTTCTCTTCCTTTTACGTATTCGATATCGAAATTAAATTCCTCTAAATCAAGTCGCATTCGTGTCAATTTCGAGGATGGATCTTTCATTGAAAAAAGATGTACCAAAGGGTTATGGTCTGTTTTCACTGTAAATTTACGACCGTAGAGGTATGGTCTGAAATGAGATATTGCCCAGTGTATTGCCGTTAATTCCTGTTCTATCCAGCTTTTTACGCTAGCTTACCATAAACTGTGAATCACCCCCTTATGACAATTCTTGCCGACACTATAAATTTTATTATGGTAGAATCAAAGTAAGCCTTGTAGAAATGTTTCAATGTTTACAATGCGGAACGTCAAGAATTTTCATTCCTTCGGTAACAAGAGAAATTCATTTTCAATTTTTTTATGATCTCGGTTCTAACGTTTTTACTATTTTAGGTTGATAAAGATGCTGTCGATAATTAGTTGGCAGGAAATATGGAAACAATGAGTACATTTCAAAATGGCTCTTCCATCCACAATTGAAGAAACTACACTGAACTGTATCCAGGTCTCAGTTTTGTTTTGGCTGAATATAGACATTTTTTATTTCGTCTAAACACCTGTGTCTGCCAATAATTTGAGCCTAGTTTAGGCTGATTCTACTGAACAAGACCTAGCAGGATCGAGATCTGGCGATATTTGGCGGAGTCGGTGATTTATTTCTGCCCAGAATGATTTGTTTCCCTTAACCCGCTTTCGGTATAGCGTGATCGACCGAAGACTTTTTAAACGGAAGTTATTATGTTTCCAGTTCAAAACCGAATTAGCGATATTTTTTCTTTGACTTCCGCTGCTTTTGCCTTGCGTTAAACATAATGTCGGAAGTGGGGCGCTGTATAGAGCACCAGGGGTACAATACAGCGCCCCACTTCCGACATTGTGTTTAACGCAAGGCAAAAGCAGCGGAAGTCAAAGAAAAAATGTCGCTAATTCGGGTTTGAACTGGAAACATAATACTTAAAAACAGAACCCGGCCTGCGACCTATGCACGGTTGGTTTGGCGTCGTTCATAAATTACTGAACGCTATAGGAGAATGCGTTATGGTTCATACAAGAAGTTTAGAATTTTCATACAGAAAAGCGTTACGGAGGGGGGAGGAGGGTTTACCTTCTCTGGTCGGTTTTAGTGTTACGTAATAAATGGATACTGCCTCAATACAAAAGAACCTCTATAATTTAATACATTGCCTTTGGAGACATCCTGCCTTGTATCGTAGTTTTCCTTCACAACCCTTAATGATTTCCCAAACATGCCTGATAAAAACCAGGTTGTAGTTGATAATGGAGTCAATTATCACTTCATTGTATAGTGTTGCGCTAAAATAATCAGTAGAATTTGGCTAGGCTGGTAGAGGGTGTCAACAAACGATCAAACAAACGATTCGTTATTTCTTCACCGTAATGAACACTGTTCGTTGTGAATTCAGTAGTCGGGCCTACAATGATATCTGGGCTACGATGAACTTTGTAATATCTCTTCTCAACTCCATTTGACAAGGTCCTTTTAGATAGTTTTACAATCCTCCTCCGTTGCCTAAAACCGTAAAAAATATCAATTAAATTAAATGTAGTTTGCATTAAAGAGCCCAAAACTTTTTCGGCTTCCACACAATGAAAATTTTTGACAGATGAATCAACAAACCTCAACACCAAGCCTACTAAGATTAATCTATAAAAGTTGCGGCAAGAATTGTCAAAAACGAATCACCCCCCGTAGTTTTATAGCCAGCGTAAAAAGCTGGATTGTAGACTTGTTACTTTCGCCTTTTGTAAATGTTTTACTGGCGTAGGAGATTGGTAGCTGTAGTGAGCGTGTATTGTATATTAAAATTGATAAAAATTCATCAATATATAGGTGCTCACAAACACACATGGAAATACTAGGTTTCTAGATTTAGCATTTCACTTTATGCCATTTCATGTTTAATAATTTTATAATGTTGTGGATGATACATGTCGATTTGCGTGCGTGCTATTTAGAGTGCACGCGCGAAATAAACATCGCACAGCTTCTGCAATGAAAGCTTTTGTTTGGTGCTTTCGAAGCAAATGCCTCCGAGTCTGTCGTCAGTTCGAATGCCCTCGTATGAATCGGAAGACAGCGACCGTGAAGCGAATGAGATGACATGAATGAGAATGTGCGTGAGTGAAATAGGAATAGTGTTTGGGTTTGGGATTTGAGTGGTCGTAAAGCGGTGGTTCCGAATGACAAGAAGTCAGTTTATGAACGAATTTTGTGGCGTATGGATGTTTCATGCGCGGCGTGCGAAATATGAACGGGAGTTTTGGTCGGGATTTTATAATTTTACCGCGGATCGATCACGGATACCACATGGCGCAGCCGGTGGATTTGGCGTGTGTGTTTTAAGGTGTTTTTTTTTTTGGGAAAATAGCAAGGAATGTGATGGGTGTAGTGTTGAAAATGTATGTATGATGTTGTGAAGAAAAAAATGGCCGATCGGGTAAGCAGTAAAATCCAGTAAGTGCAATTAGCAGGCGGTGAAATAAGGTAGAAAGGGGCACTATTGGAAGTTTTTCTAATAAATTGTGTTGAAGTGTGCATGATCAGTGCAAGTCCCGTCCAAACCTAGACCATTGATATGGGTTTGTATTTGGGTAAGTAGAACTAATATTGCCAGTATTTTTTTTCTGAAATAGAGATAATCCGGGCTCAGTTTGTGGGAGTTAAATGCTATGGGAGTAGGTTAATGCTCGGAGACAATATTGAGTCAATGCTTTATTTATTGCTTCGAAATGAAGTTTTCGATATTTTTTAAATATTTAAATGAATGGGTCTTGTTCTTTTGTGTTTGTGTTCTGTGAAGGCATTGATTATATAATAGGGATTGATTTTGTTGGTCAGCATGGGTAAATACAGGCCAAAAATATATAATTGCATCATTTCTTCGACATTTCTTCATTATTTCATCTAATCGTGAAAAGTAATTGGTTAAATGTAAAACACTCATAACGTAAAGTGATCAAGTAAAATAAACCAATTATTTCACAACTGAACGGTGCTATGAAGTGGTGAATAATGGTGTTCCATAAAGTAGTTGTTCAAAGTGAAATATGAGCCAAAATTGTAGATATGAATAAAGTGCTCAATGTGTGAATAGAGAGAAAAATATTTTCATTTTCAGTTCGAAAGATTTTTTTCTATATATTGACCATTTTTACCGAATTTAGTTTGACGTTTGTACTACGTTTGGGCTACTTAGGTTTTTATTAAATTATGGATTGAAGATTAATTTGTTTAACCTTCTTTGTGTATCTTTAACCCAAACCGTACACTACGTCAGGAAAGGTAAGTGTTTGCTTGTGTCTAGCGTCAATTGCATGGAGAGCAATGAATGATGAGGTCGTGCTTGGTAGATGTGGGATATTTCTGTGATTTAACTGGAAACGCAGTCTTTATTCTTAAACGGGTTTATTGTTTAGGTTATATTGACTGATTGATTAAAATTCCTGTTGCAGCGAGGAGGCAACCTGGAGTGGGAGTTTTCAGAAATATATGGTAATTATGTTTCGTTAGTTGTAAAGTGTTTTACATAGCTTTACAGAAGAGGTTAGTGAAAATGAACAGGCTTTTGATTTACTATCATTTACACATACAGAGGTTAGATTTTAAAATTCCCTGCTTTGTAAACTTGAAGTGGTTCAAGAACAAAGAAACAGAGCGATCAGGTTTTCAGATGAAATCATGAAGCAGAAATAGGGAACAAATGAGAAGCGAGGGGATAAAAAAAACAGGAGCCGGAAAAATAAAATAGCAGATCGTGCAAAAACCAGAACAGGCCAATTTGACACATTGAGTCTAGAGAACTCAATACAAGACAGCGTATTTGAGATTAGATTTTATGAATAGCTGGAAATGAGAAACTATGATGAGGAATGTCAAATAGAGCTTTTGAATGTGTTTAGGTTGTGATGCTCGATTGAACACGTTGAGTCTGAAAAACTTGATCCAAGAGAGCGTGTTTGAGATTAGATTTTGTGAATAGTTCGGAATGAGTAACTATGATGAGGAATGTCGAAGGAAGTGTTTGAATGGTTCTGGTTGTGATGCTCGATTGAACACATTGAGTCTAGAAAACTCAATACAAGAGAGCGTGTTTGAGATCAAATTTTATAAATAGCTCGATATGAGAAACTATGATGAGAAATGGCGAAGGAAGATTTGAACCGGAAACAGCGGAGCGAGTAGGTCTCCTGCTGAAACCCAAAGTAGCAGAGCGAGTAGGTCTCTAGCTACGAAAAAAAAACAAAGAGTGCGATTGAGAACAGAGATAATGAATAGTTGGAATGATGATTGGATGAGTCTGGAAAATTCAATACAAGAGAGCGTGTTTGAGATCTAATTTTATAAATGACTGGAAATGAGTGATTATGATTGAGGAATATCAAAGAATGCGTTTGAAGTGTTCTGGTTGTGATGCTCGGTTGAACACATTGAGTCTGGAAAACTCAATACAAGAGAGCGAGTTTGAGATAAGATTTTATGAATAGCTGGAAATGAGAAACTATGATGAGGAATGTCGAAGGATACTGTTGAATGTGTTCTGGTTGTGATGTTCGATTGGACCGGAAACAGCGGAGCGAGTAGGTCTCCTGCTGAAAACCCAAAGTAGCAGAGCGAGTAGGTCTCTAGCTACCAACCAAAACTGTGGAGCGAGTAGGTCTCCAGCTGAAACAAAAAAAAATACAACAGAGCGAGTAGGTCTCTGGCTGCAAATCTAACACAGCGGAGCGAGTAGGTCTCCTGCTGAAAACCAAAGTAGCAGAGCGAGTAGGTCTTTAGCTACGTAAAAAAAAAAACAAAGAGCGCGATTAAGAACAGAGATTATGAATAGTTGGAATGATGATTGGAATATGATAAGGAATAACAAAGGATGCATTGGAATGTGATCTGGTTGTGATGCTCGATTGAACACATTGAGTCTAGAAAACTCAATCCAAGAGAGCGTGTTTGAGATTGGATTTTATAAATAGCGGGAAATGAGAAACTATGATGAGGAATGTCGAAGGAAGTATTTGAATGGTTCTGGTTGTGATCCTCATTTGGACACATTGAGTCTGGAAAACTCAATCCACAAGAGCGTGTTTGAGATTGGATTGGAGCGGGAAATGAGAAACTATGATGAGGAATGTCGAAGAAAGTATTTGAATGGTTCTGCTTGTGATGCTCGATTGAACACATTGAGTCTAGAAAACTCAATCCAAGAGAGCGTGTTTGAGATTGAATTTTATAAATAGCGGGAATTGAGAAACTATGATGAGGAATGTCGAAGGAAGTATTTGAATGGTTCTGGTTGTGATGCTCGATTAAACACATTGAGTCTAGAAAACTCAATTCAAGAGAGCGTGTTTGAGATTAGATTTGTAAATAGCTGTAAATGAGAAACTATGATGAGGAATGTCGAAGGAAGTGTTTGAATGGTTCTGGTTGTGATGCTCGATTGAACATATTGAGTCTGGAAAACTCAATCCTCAGTTGATCATCATTTAAGAAATTTAGAACAGGTTTTAAAAAGACTGAGAAAATATAACCTTAAATTAAACCCGGCAAAGTGCAAATTCTTATGTTCCGAAGTAACATATTTAGGACATAATATCTCAGAGGAAGGAATTCAACCTGATAAATCTAAATATTCTACAATTCTAAATTATCCAAAACCTCAAAATGCAGACGATGTCAGACGCTTCGTCGCGTTTTGCAATTATTACAGACGATTTATCCCATATTTTTCAGACAAAGCAGCCCCACTAAACGCTTTGCTCGCGAAAAAGGCTATTTTTAATTGGTCAGATGCATGCCAAAACTCTTTTGAAACTTTGAAAAAGGAACTCCTAAGTCCAAGAATACTTCAATTTCCAGACTTCAAAAAACCATTCATCCTTAGTACAGATGCTTCAAAAATTGCTTGTGGTGCCGTACTCGAACAAGAGTATAACGGTGTCAGGCTACTGTAGTGAGCGTGTATTGTATATTAGAATTGATAAAAATTCATCAATATATAGGTGCTCACAAACACACATGGAAATACTAGGTTTCTAGATTTAGCATTTCACTTTATGCCATTTCATGTTTAATAATTTTATAATGTTGTGGATGATACATGTCGATTTCCTAAGCCTGAGCTAAGCTTGAGAAGCGCAAAATCACCCGAAAATGCATTCACGTTATATTTCGCATCATATGGAATCTAGAGTAATTCTTAGCCTCAGCTAAGCTCAGGAAGCGCAAAATCACTTGAAAATGCATTCAGGTTACATTGTGCATCATATGGAATCTGGTGTTTTCCTAAGCCTGAGCTATGCTTACGAAGCGCAAAATCACCCGAAAATACATTCCAGTTTCAATTGCGCATCATATGTGTGGTAGTTTGGCACTCATCAAGTAGGCTGATGACAGGAGTTCAATTGATGACCACTCCAACTGTCAAGAAGCAAGCACGGAACCCACCACAAATGGCAGACGAGGATCGGATCTTACTGGATTTCAATGAAGATGAAGAATAATTCGAAGATTCTTTAAACAAAAGCCCTTCGCCCGGCCCCAGAACCAATGAATCGGCCGGATTTCAGTACCATGGAGATGACGAAGAAAAATGAAAATCAAACGAAGCGATCAAATCTAAAGTGGCAGACCACCTCAAGATGCACGAGAAACAAAATAAAGTCCTTCACGGACAACCGGCTGGTTGGTCCGGTGAAGGCACGGCTATTAAAGTCCTTTACGGACAACCGGCTGGTTGGTCCGGTGAAGGCAAGACTACTAAAGTCCTTCACGGACAACCGGCTGATTGGTCCGGTGGAGGCACGACTACTAAAGCCCTTCACGGACAACCGGCTGGTTGGTCCGGTGAAGGCATGACGAATAAAGTCCTTCACGGACAACCGGCTGGTTGGTCCGGTGAAGGCACGACTACTAAAGTCCTTCACGGACAACCGGCTGGTTGGTCCGGTGGAGGCACGACTACTAAAGCCCTTCACGGACAACCGGCTGGTTGGTCCGGTGAAGGCACGACTACTAAAGTCCTTCACGGACAACCGGCTGGTTGGTCCGGTGAAGGCACGACTAATAAAGTCCTTCACGGACAACCGGCTGGTTGGTCCGGTGAAGGCACGACTACTAAAGTCCTTCACGGACAACCGGCTGGTTGGTCCGGTGGAGGCATGACTACTAAAGCCCTTCACGGACAACCGGCTGGTTGGTCCGGTGAAGGCACGACTACTAAAGTCCTTCACGGACAACCGGCTGGTTGGTCCGGTGAAGGCACGACTAATAAAGTCCTTCACGGACAACCGGCTGGTTGGTCCGGTGAAGGCACGACTACTAAAGTCCTTCACGGACAACCGGTTGGTTGGTCTGGTGAAGGCACGACTACTAAAGTCCTTCACGGACAACCGGCTGGTTGGTCCGGTGAAGGCACGACTACTAAAGTCCTTCACGAACAACCGGCTGGTTGGTCCGGTGAAGGCACGACTACTAAAGTCCTTCACGGACAACCGGCTGGTTGGTCCGGTGAAGGCACGACTACTAAAGTCCTTCACGGACAACCGGCTGGTTAACGGACAACCGGCTGGTTGGTCCGGTGAAGGCACGCTTAAATTGTATTGTAATTCATATTGTATATGAAGAAAAGCTCTTCTTATAAAGAAAAGGAGCCATCTTTATAAAGAAAAGGAGATGTGGTAGTTTGGCACTCATCAAGTAGGCTGATGACAGGAGTTCAATTGATGACCACTCCAACTGTCAAGAAGCAAGCACGGAACCCACCACAATATGGAATCTAGATTCAATATGATGCGCAATGTATTCTAAATGCATTTTCGGATGATTTTGCGCTTCCTAAGTTTAGCTCAGGCTTAGGAAAACACCAAATTCCATATGATGCGCAATATAACTTGAATGCATTTTCGGGTGATTTTGCGCTTCCTAAGCTTAGCTCAGGCTTAGGAAAACAGTAAATTCG
Organism: Aedes albopictus; assembly: GCF_035046485.1. NCBI lineage: Eukaryota > Metazoa > Arthropoda > Insecta > Diptera > Culicidae > Aedes > Aedes albopictus. Next base: position 59,959 of record NW_026917520.1, read on the forward strand.
ATATGATGTGCAATGTAACCTGAATGTATTTTCAGGTGATTTTGCGCTTCCTAAGCTTATGATGTGCAATGTAACCTGAATGTATTTGCGGGTGATTTTGCGCTTCCTAAGCATAGTTCAGGCTTAGGATTGCTCTAGATTCCATATGATGCGCAATATAACCTGAATGTATTTTCGGGTGATTTTGCGCTTCCTGAGCATAGCTCAGGCTTAGGAAAACACCAGATTCCATATGATGCGCAATGTAACCTGAATGCAATATGATGCGTAATGTAACCTAAATGCATTTTCGGGTAATTTTGCGCTTCCTAAGCTTAGTTCAGGCTTAGGATTGCTCTAGATTCCATATTGTGGTAGATTAAATAACTAGTAGTAGGCTGGGAGATGCCGGACGGCAGAGTGAAAAGAGCTGTCAATAAATACGGTTGCCACCCACCACAAATGGCTGACGAGGATGGGATCCAAGCCATGAAGAGAATCGGAACTTGAAAAACAAGATTTGAGGTATCCTGGACGATTTGATGGATTGATGAGCACGGACCGCAATTAATTTTACCATTCCTCTGTGGGCGAAATCTCCTAGGCGACCAAGGGAGATAGGGCCGGTGCTGTTTTACGACGACAATTGAAATGTTATTCACGATGTGATATGGAGGACAGCCTTACAAACCCCCGGGATGGATGAAGACTCTTGGTGTTGTCAGCATGTTAGTTGCTACGATTTGTGCACTGCGAAAGCTAAAAAGGATCAATACGTTTCCGTACGCTATCAACCAGCGATAGGTAAATATGAATAAAATTTAAAGTCCAACATAATGGACACGCGCTGTTCCTGGAGAGAAACGCATATAACAAAATCCTTAACGAGTAACACGCTAGGCAACGTGTTAGCTCGGAGAAGGTAAGAAGTACCAAAGACCTTAACGGACAACATGCTGCCAACATGTTGGTCCGGAGAAGGCAAAGAAATATCAAAGTCCTTAACGAGCAACACGCTGGCAACGTGTTGGCTCGGAGAAGGCAGCTAAAATCAAAGTCCTTAACGGACAACGTGCTGCCAACACGTTGGTTCGGAGAAGGCAATAATAAAGTCCTTAACGAGCAACTCGCTGGCGACGTGTTGGCTCGGAGAAGGCAGAAAGCATCAAAGTCCTTAACGGGCAACACGCTAGTAACGTGTTGGCCCGGAGAAGGCAGATAATAATATTTACAGTTTTCAGCAATCCGAAAAAGAACGAGACTTTAAAAACAGACAACCTTTCAAAGATGTAGATTTGGAAGATTGATTCAGAGATTGCAGAACAGTGCAGTTTAAGTTTGGAGGAGCCTTAATACAAACTACTGAAAACCATTCTTGGACGATTTTTAATGAAAAGCAGAGAGGCGTAGGCCGGATAAGGTATGCCCAACCGTATAACATGGTGCATTGCAGATCCCTTTGCCACCTACATCAGAGTCAGCAAAGCAAGTTGTTCAAGTCTATTGGAAAAGAGAAAAACCAAGACAATAACGCTTAGATGTCTAAAGTTTTAGAAGAAGTTTCATTTGTGTGATGATGAGATAAGATCGAGTAACTAACGGAATCCTGTCGATGGAGTTGCAGGAGTTTCCGTTCAATGTTTGCGAAGAAATTCATGTATGGAGAACTACATACTTGAAAACAAAGCCTTTTTTGATTTGCAACAAAAGGAGATGTGGTAGATTAAATAACTAGTAGTAGGCTGGGAGATGCCGGACGGCAGAGTGAAAAGAGCTGTCAATAAATACGGTTGCCACCCACCACACATATGATGCGCAATATAACCTGAATGTATTTTCGGGTGATTTTGCGCTTCCTTAGCATAGCTAAGGTTAAGGAAAACACCAGATTCCATATGATACACAATATAACCTGGATGTATTTTCAGGTGATTTTGCGTTTCCTAAGCTTAGCTCCGGCTTAGGAAAACACTAAATTCGATATGATGTGCAATGTAACCTGAATGTATTTTCGGGTGATTTTGCGCTTTCTAAGCAAAGCTCAGGCTTGGGACTGCTCTAGATTCTATATGATGTGCAATGTAACCTGAATGCAATTTAAGGTGATTTTGCGCTGCCTAAGCTTAGCTCAGGCTTAGGAAAACACCAAATTCGATATGATGTGCAATGTAACCTGAATGTATTTTCAGGTGATTTTGCGCTTCCTAAGCATAGTTCAGGCTTAGGATTGCTCTAGATTCCATGTGATGCGCAATATAACCTGAATGTATTTTCGGGTGAATTTGCGCTTCCTAAGCATAGCTCAGGCAAAGTAAAACACCTGTTTCCATGTGATGCACAATGTAACCTGAATGCATTTTCGGGTGAATTTGCGCTTCCTGAGCTTTGCTGAGGCTAAGAATTGCTCTAGATTCCATATGATGCGAATGTATTTTCGGGTGATCTTGCGCTTCCTAAGCTTAGCTCAGGCTTAGGAAAACACTAAATTTGATATGATGTGCAATGTAGCCTGAATGTATTTTCGGGTGATTTTGCGCTTCCTAAGCATAGCTCAGGCTTGGGATTGCTCTAGATTCTATATGATGTGCAATGTAAGCTGAATGCAATTTAAGGTGATTTTGCGCTTCCTAAGCTTAGCTCAGGCTTAGGAAAACACCAGATTCGATATAATGTGCAATGTAACCTGAATGTATTTTCAAGTGATTGAAAACACAAGGTTCCATATGATGCACAATGTAACCTGAATGCATTTTCGGGTGATTTTGCGCTTCCTAAGCTTAGCTCAGGCTTAGGATTGCTCTTGATTCCTTATGATGCGGAATATAACCTGAATGTATTTTCGGGTGATTTTGCGCTTTCTGAGCTTAGCTGAGGCTAAAAATTGCTCTAGATTCCTATGATGTAACCAAATTCGATATGATGTGCAATGTAACCTGAATGTATTTTCAGGTGATTTTGCGCTTCCTAAGCTCAGCTCAGGCTAAGGAAAACACTATATTCCATATGATGCACAATGTTACCTGAATGTATTTTCAGGTGATTTTGCGCTTCCTAAGCTTAGCTCAGGCTAAGGAAAACACCAGATTCCACATGATGTACAATGTAACCTGAATGCATTTTCAGGTGATTTTGCGCTTCCTAAGCTTATCTCAGGCTTAGGAAAACACCAGATTCCATATGACGCGCAATATAACCTGAATGCATTTTCGGGTGATTTTGCGCTTCCTAAGCTTAGCTCAGGCTTAGGAAAACACCAAATTCGATATGATGTGCAGTGTACCCTGAATGTATTTTCGGGTGATTTTGCGCTTCCTAAGCATAGCTCAGGCTTAGGATTGCTCTAGATTCCATATGATGCGCAATATGACCTGAATGTATTTTCGGGTGATTTTGCGCTTCCTAAGCATAGCTCAGGCTTAGGAAAACACCAGATTCCATATGATGCGCAATGTAACCTGAATGCAATATGATGCGCAATGTAACGTGAATGTATTTTCAGGTGATTTTGCGCTTCCTAAGCTATGCACAGGCTTAGGATTGCTCTAGATTCCATATGATGCGCAATATAACCCAAATGTATTTTCGGGTGATTTTGCGCTTCCAAAGATGGAAATCACTCAAAGGGGTTTTTCCCTCTTCCAAATTTTTAGTTAAAATAATAATAATAATAATAATAGTGTTTTCCTAAGCCTGAGCTAAGCTTAGGAAGCGCAAAATCACGCGAAACTGCATTTAGATTATATTGCTCATCATATGGAATCTGGTGTTTTCCTAAGCCTGAGCTAAGCTGAGGAAGCGCAAAATCACCCGAAAATGCATTCAGGTTACATTGTGCATCATATGGAAACTGGTGTTTTACTTAGGCTGAGCTATGCTTAGGAAGCGCAAATTCACTCTAGATTCCATATGATGCGCAATATAACCTGAATGTATTTTCGGGTGATTTTGCGCTTCCTAAGCATAGCTCAGGTTAAGGAAAACACCAGATTCCATATGATGCGCAATATAACCTGAATGTATTTGCGGGTGATTTTGCGTTTCCTAAGCTTAGCTCCGGCTTAGGAAAACACTAAATTCGATATGATGTGCAATGTAACCTGAATGTATTTTCGGGTGATTTTGCGCTTCCTAAGCAAAGCTCAGGCTTGGGATTGCTCTAGATACTATATGATGTGCAGTGTAACCTGAATGCAATTTAAGGTGATTTTGCGCTTCCTAAGCTTAGCTCAGGCTTAGGAAAACACCAAATTCGATATGATGTGCAATGTAACCTGAATGTATTTTCAGGTGATTTTGCGCTTCCTGAGCTAAGCTCAGGCTTAGGATTGCTCTAGATTCCATATGATGCGCAATATAACCTGAATGTATTTTCGGGTGAATTTGCGCTTCCTAAGCATAGCTCAGGCAAAGTAAAACACCAGTTTCCATGTGATGCACAATGTAACCTGAATGCATTTTCGGGTGAATTTGCGCTTCCTGAGCTTAGCTGAGGCTAAGAATTGCTCTAGATTCCATATGATGCGAATGTATTTTCGGGTGATTTTGCGCTTCCTAAGCTTAGCTCAGGCTTAGGAAAACACTAAATTTGATATGATGTGCAATGTAGCCTGAATGTATTTTCGGGTGATTTTGCGCTTCCTAAGCATAGCTCAGGCTTGGGATTGCTCTAGATTCTATATGATGTGCAATGTAACCTGAATGTATTTTCAGGTGATTTTGCGCTTCCTAAGCTAAGCTCAGGCTTAGGATTGCTCTAGATTTTATATGATGCGCAATATAACCATCATATTGCATTCTGGTTACATTGCGCATCATATGGAATCTGGTGTTTTCCTAAGCCTGAGCTATGCTTAGGAAGCGCAAAATCACCTGAAAATGCATTCAGGTTACATTGCACATCATATAGAATTTAGAGCAATCCCAAGCCTGAGCTATGCTTAGGAAGCGCAAAATCACCCGCAAATACATTCAGGTTACATTGCAGATCATAAGCTTAGGAAGCGCAAAATCACCTGAAAATGAATTCATGTTATATTGCGCATCATATGGAATCTAGAGCAATTCTTAGTCGGAGCTAAACTTAGGAAGCGCAAAGTCATCTGAAAATGCATTCAGAATACTTTGCACATCATATCGAATTTAGTGTTTTCCTAAGCCTGAGCTAAGCTTAGGAAGCGCAAAATCACCCGAAAATGCATTCAGGTTATATCGCGCATCATATGGAATCTGGTGTTTTCCTAAGCCTGAGCTAAGCTTAGGAAGCGCAAAATCACCCGAAAATGCATTCATGTTATATTGCGCATCATATGGAATCTAGAGCAATTCTTAGCCGGAGCTAAACTTAGGAAGCGCAAAGTCATCCGAAAATGCATTCAGAATACATTGCGCATCATATTGAATCAAGATTCCATATGATGCGCAATTGTAACTGGAATGTATTTTCGGGTGATTTTGTGCTTCCTAAGCATAGCTCAGGCTTAGGAAAACACCAGATTCCATATGATGCACAATGTAACCTGAATGCATTTTCGGGTGATTTTGCACTTCCTGAGCTTAGCTGAGGCTAAGAATTGCTCTAGATTCCTATGATGTAACACCAAATTCGATATGATGTGCAATGTAACCTGAATATATTTTCAGGTGATTTTGCGCTTTCTAAGCTTAGCTCAGGCTAAGGAAAACACCAGATTCCATATGATGCGAATGTATTTTCGGGTGATTTTGCGCTTCCTAAGCTTAGCTCAGGCTTAAGAAAACACTAAATTTGATATGATGTGCCTGAATGTATTTTCGGGTGATTTTGCGCTTCCTAAGCATAGCTCAGGCTTGGGATTGCTCCGCTTCCTTAGCTTAGCTCAGGCTAAGGAAAACACCAGATTCCATATGATGCACAATGTAACCTGAATGTATTTTCAGATGATTTTGCGCTTTCTAAGCTTAGCTCAGGCTAAGGAAAACACCAGATTCCATATGATGCGAATGTATTTTCGGGTGATTTTGCGCTTCCTAAGCTTAGCTCAGGCTTAAGAAAACACTAAATTTGATATGATGTGCCTGAATGTATTTTCGGGTGATTTTGCGCTTCCTAAGCATAGCTCAGGCTTGGGATTGCTCCGCTTCCTTAGCTTAGCTCAGGCTAAGGAAAACACCAGATTCCATATGATGCACAATGTAACCTGAATGTATTTTCAGATGATTTTGCGCTTTCTAAGCTTAGCTCAGGCTAAGGAAAACACCAGATTCCATATGATGCGAATGTATTTTCGGGTGATTTTGCGCTTCCTAAGCTTAGCTCAGGCTTAAGAAAACACTAAATTTGATATGATGTGCCTGAATGTATTTTCGGGTGATTTTGCGCTTCCTAAGCATAGCTCAGGCTTGGGATTGCTCTAGATTCTATATGATGTGCAATGTAACCTGAATGCAATTTATGGTGATTTTGCGCTTCCTAAGCTTAGCTCAGGCTAAGGAAAACACCAGATTCGATATAATGTGCAATGTAACCTGAACACCAGATTCCATAAAAATCACCCGAAAATACATTGCACATCATATAGAATCTAGAGCAATCCTAAGCCTGAGCTATGCTTAGGAAGCGCAAAATCACCCGCAAATACATTCAGGTTACATTGCGCATCATATTGCATTCAGGTTACATTGCGCATCATATGTAATCTGGTGTTTTCCTAAGCCTGAGCTTTGCTTAGGAAACGCAAAATCACCCGAAACTGCATTCAGGTTATATTGCGCATGATATGGAATCTTGTGTTTTCCTAAGCCTTAGCTAAGCTGAGGAAGCGCAAAATCACCCGAAAATGCATTGTGCATCATATGGAAACTGGTGTTTTACTTAGGCTGAGCTATGCTTAGGAAGCGCAAATTCACCCGAAAATACATTCAGGTTATATTGCGCATCATATGGAATCTTAATCAATCCTAAGCCTGAGCTAAGCTTAGGAAGCGCAAAATCACCTACATTGCACATCATATCGAATTTGGTGTTTTCCAAAGTCTGAGCTAAGCTTAGGAAACGCAAAAATCACCTGAAAATGCGTTCAGGTTACATTGCACATCATATAGAATCTAGAGCAATCCCAAGCCTGAGCTATGCTTAGGAAGCGCAAAATCACCCGCAAACACATTCAGGTTACATTGCACATTATATGGAATTTGGTGTTTTGCTAAGCCTGAGCTATGCTTAGAAAGCGCAAAATCACCCGAAAATACATTCAGGTTATATTGCGCATCATATGGAATCTAGAGCAATCCTAAGCCTGAGCTGTGCTTAGGAAGCGCAAAATCACCTGAAAATGCATTCAGGTTACCTTGCAAATCATTTAGAATCTAGAGCAATCCCAAGCCTGAGCTATGCTAAGGAAGCGCAAAATCACCCGCAAATACATTCAGGTTACATTGTACCACACCATAAGCTTAGGAAGCGCAAAATCACCTGAAAATACATTCAGGTTACATTGCACATCATATCGAATTTAGTGTTTTCCTAAGCCTGAGCTAAGCTTAGGAAGCGCAAAATCACCCGAAAATGCATTCACGTTATATTTCGCATCATATGGAATCTAGAGTAATTCTTAGCCTCAGCTAAGCTCAGAAAGCGCAAAATCACTTGAAAATGCATTCAGGTTACATTGTGCATCATATGGAATCTGGTGTTTTCCTAAGCCTGAGCTATGCTTACGAAGCGCAAAATCACCCGAAAATACATTCCAGTTTCAATTGCGCATCATATGTGTGGTAGTTTGGCACTCATCAAGTAGGCTGATGACAGGAGTTCAATTGATGACCACTCCAACTGTCAAGAAGCAAGCACGGAACCCACCACAAATGGCAGACGAGGATCGGATCTTACTGGATTTCAATGAAGATGAAGAATAATTCGAAGATTCTTTAAACGAAAGCCCTTCGCCCGGCCCCAGAACCAATGAATCGGCCGGATTTCAGTACCATGGAGATGACGAAGAAAAATGAAAATCAAACGAAGCGATCAAATCTAAAGTGGCAGACCACCTCAAGATGCACGAGAAACAAAATAAAGTCCTTCACGGACAACCGGCTGGTTGGTCCGGTGAAGGCACGGCTATTAAAGTCCTTTACGGACAACCGGCTGGTTGGTCCGGTGAAGGCACGACTACTAAAGTCCTTCACGGACAACCGGCTGGTTGGTCCGGTGGAGGCACGACTACTAAAGCCCTTCACGGACAACCGGCTGGTTGGTCCGGTGAAGGCATGACGAATAAAGTCCTTCACGGACAACCGGCTGGTTGGTCCGGTGAAGGCACGACTACTAAAGTCCTTCACGGACAACCGGCTGGTTGGTCCGGTGGAGGCACGACTACTAAAGCCCTTCACGGACAACCGGCTGGTTGGTCCGGTGAAGGCACGACTACTAAAGTCCTTCACGGACAACCGGCTGGTTGGTCCGGTGAAGGCACGACTAATAAAGTCCTTCACGGACAACCGGCTGGTTGGTCCGGTGAAGGCACGACTACTAAAGTCCTTCACGGACAACCGGCTGGTTAGTCCGGTGGAGGCACGACTACTAAAGCCCTTCACGGACAACCGGCTGGTTGGTCCGGTGAAGGCACGACTACTAAAGTCCTTCACGGACAACCGGCTGGTTGGTCCGGTGAAGGCACGACTAATAAAGTCCTTCACGGACAACCGGCTGTCAATCAAGTAGGCTGATGACAGGAGTTCAATTGATGACCACTCCAACTGTCAAGAAGCAAGCACGGAACCCACCACAATATGGAATCTAGATTCAATATGATGCGCAATGTATTCTGAATGCATTTTCGGATGATTTTGCGCTTCCTAAGTTTAGCTCAGGCTTAGGAAAACACCAAATTCCATATGATGCGCAATATAACTTGAATGCATTTTCGGGTGATTTTGCGCTTCCTAAGCTTAGCTCAGGCTTAGGAAAACAGTAAATTCGATATGATGTGCAATGTAACCTGAATGTATTTTCAGGTGATTTTGCGCTTCCTAAGCTTATGATGTGCAATGTAACCTGAATGTATTTGCGGGTGATTTTGCGCTTCCTAAGCATAGTTCAGGCTTAGGATTGCTCTAGATTCCATATGATGCGCAATATAACCTGAATGTATTTTCGGGTGATTTTGCGCTTCCTGAGCATAGCTCAGGCTTAGGAAAACACCAGATTCCATATGATGCGCAATGTAACCTGAATGCAATATGATGCGCAATGTAACCTAAATGCATTTTCGGGTAATTTTGCGCTTCCTAAGCTTAGTTCAGGCTTAGGATTGCTCTAGATTCCATATTGTGGTAGATTAAATAACTAGTAGTAGGCTGGGAGATGCCGGACGGCAGAGTGAAAAGAGCTGTCAATAAATACGGTTGCCACCCACCACAAATGGCTGACGAGGATGGGATCCAAGCCATGAAGAGAATCGGAACTTGAAAAACAAGATTTGAGGTATCCTGGACGATTTGATGGATTGATGAGCACGGACCGCAATTAATTTTACCATTCCTCTGTGGGCGAGATCTCCTAGGCGACCAAGGGAGATAGGGCCGGTGCTGTTTTACGACGACAATTGAAATGTTATTCACGATGTGATATGGAGGACAGCCTTACAAACCCCCGGGATGGATGAAGACTCTTGGTGTTGTCAGCATGTTAGTTGCTACGATTTGTGCACTGCGAAAGCTAAAAAGGATCAATACGTTTCCGTACGCTATCAACCAGCGATAGGTAAATATGAATAAAATTTAAAGTCCAACATAATGGACACGCGCTGTTCCTGGAGAGAAACGCATATAACAAAATCCTTAACGAGTAACACGCTAGGCAACGTGTTAGCTCGGAGAAGGTAAGAAGTACCAAAGACCTTAACGGACAACATGCTGCCAACATGTTGGTCCGGAGAAGGCAAAGAAATATCAAAGTCCTTAACGAGCAACACGCTGGCAACGTGTTGGCTCGGAGAAGGCAGCTAAAATCAAAGTCCTTAACGGACAACGTGCTGCCAACACGTTGGTTCGGAGAAGGCAATAATAAAGTCCTTAACGAGCAACTCGCTGGCGACGTGTTGGCTCGGAGAAGGCAGAAAGCATCAAAGTCCTTAACGGGCAACACGCTAGTAACGTGTTGGCCCGGAGAAGGCAGATAATAATATTTACAGTTTTCAGCAATCCGAAAAAGAACGAGACTTTAAAAACAGACAACCTTTCAAAGATGTGGATTTGGAAGATTGATTCAGAGATTGCAGAACAGTGCAGTTTAAGTTTGGAGGAGCCTTAATACAAACTACTGAAAACCATTCTTGGACGATTTTTAATGAAAAGCAGAGAGGCGTTGAGGCGTAGGCCGGATAAGGTATGCCCAACCGTATAACATGGTGCATTGCAGATCCCTTTGCCACCTACATCAGAGTCAGCAAAGCAAGTTGTTCAAGTCTATTGGAAAAGAGAAAAACCAAGACAATAACGCTTAGATGTTGTGGTATTTATTGATATAATTTAGTTAGGAACTGATTAGTCCATTCTAATTTATACTAAGGCAGCATCACTGGTGAACGTATTTGCTGTCTATCGATGACTGTCATCCACACACTCCTGTCCGTCTCTTCTACTCTCCGGTTGCTGTGATCATCCCAGATCAACTCGACTACCACATCTCCTTTTTTCCCAAAAACAAAGGACTCTGTGTCTCCAGTAGAATGAATGATGTAATATTGCTGCCACGATGGACGTGTCAGGCGATGACAAGAGTTAGGTACACTTTACCTTGAAGGCGACGACAAGAGTTTGGTACACTAAACGTTGACGGCCTTCTTCTTCTTCTTGCCTTCTTCCTGCTTTTTCTCGTCCATTTCTTCCGCTTCATCGTCACTTACCTCCTTCTTGCGTTCCTTTTCTACCGGAATTTTGATTAGGTATCCAATGAACTGCGAGTGTTCATCCACGTCTTGATCTTGCTCTCCTCCATGTATTCCAGCTGATATTCATTGATGTGGAGAACGATCTTGGTATGTAGCACGGCCGAGGGGTTCTCCGGTGTTCTGACGGACGGTGAAGCTACCTCCAGCGGATGATTGCCACACGTACTGTTTATAGTCGTTGCTGTTGGACGTCCAGCATGGACGAGTAGAAAGCCAGACCAGAACAGAACGATCATGCTGACGTCTCCGGCTTTTTCCGTATTCGATCCTTCGCAGGTTGCTGACCAGATCGGCCTTGGACAAGATCCGGTACAACCGATCCCTCAAAACATCACCGATTTCATTATTACGATCTAAGGCACGAATCCTCTTTATATGAACCATATTGGACAAATGTTTTACATTGAATTTCTCCAGAGTCATTCGCCGCAATCCCGGAGCAGTCAATATCACTACTTTATCGGCCACAGATGCGGCCTAACTCTTGATGTCTGCATTGCCCAGCTTGTACCTACACCAATCATTTTTATTAAGTAAATCGCTTGTATTGTTACGCTATGGTGTAGTCGGTATTATCCGCTACCATGTATGCTGGCCGGAATTTCATCCGCCCCAAGTCACCTCCTTTTATCATGACTAGATATTCTTGCCCGCACCGGTTAGATTTGCATCCACCGCAAAGGCACTTCCCTTTTTCAAGGCAAAGTATTTTCGCCCGCACCGGCGGATTTTCATCCACCGCAAAGGCACCTCCCTTTTTCAAGGCGAAGTATTGTTGCCCGCACCGGTTAGATTTTCATCCACCGCAAAGGCACTTCCCTTTTTCAAGGCGAAGTATTTTCGCCCGCACCGGCGGATTTTCATCCACCGCAAAGGCACCTCCCTTTTTCAAGGCGAAGTATTCTTGCCCGCACCGGTTAGATTTTCATCCACCGCAAAGGCATCTCCCTCTTTCGAGGCGAGATATTCTTGCCTGAACCAGTAGATTTGCATCCACCGTCAGGCATCCCCCTCTTTCGAGGCGAGATGTTTTTTTTTAAGCAAAATACTTACTCCAGCGGCCCGTGCACACGTGAGTCTGATTTTCGTCGCCATTATGTGGTATTTATTGATATAATTTAGTTAGGAACTGATTAGTCCATTCTAATTTATACTAAGGCAGCATCACTGGTGAACGTATTTGCTGTCTATCGATGACTGTCATCCACACACTCCTGTCCGTCTCTTCTACTCTCCGCTTGCTGTGATCATCCCAGATCAACTCGACTACCACAGATGTCTAAAGTTTTAGAAGAAGTTTCATTTGTGTGATGATGAGATAAGATCGAGTAACTAACGGAATCCTGTCGATGGAGTTGCAGGAGTTTCCGTTCAATGTTTGCGAAGAAATTCATGTATGGAGAACTACATACTTGAAAACAAAGCCTTTTTTGATTTGCAACAAAAGGAGATGTGGTAGATTAAATAACTAGTAGTAGGCTGGGAGATGCCGGACGGCAGAGTGAAAAGAGCTGTCAATAAATACGGTTGCCACCCACCACACATATGATGCGCAATATAACCTGAATGTATTTTCGGGTGATTTTGCGCTTCCTTAGCATAGCTAAGGTTAAGGAAAACACCAGATTCCATATGATACACAATATAACCTGGATGTATTTTCAGGTGATTTTGCGTTTCCTAAGCTTAGCTCCGGCTTAGGAAAACACTAAATTCGATATGATGTGCAATGTAACCTGAATGTATTTTCGGGTGATTTTGCGCTTTCTAAGCAAAGCTCAGGCTTGGGACTGCTCTAGATTCTATATGATGTGCAATGTAACCTGAATGCAATTTAAGGTGATTTTGCGCTTCCTAAGCTTAGCTTAGGAAAACACCAAATTCGATATGATGTGCAATGTAACCTGAATGTATTTTCAGGTGATTTTGCGCTTCCTAAGCATAGTTCAGGCTTAGGATTGCTCTAGATTCCATGTGATGCGCAATATAACCTGAATGTATTTTCGGGTGAATTTGCGCTTCCTAAGCATAGCTCAGGCAAAGTAAAACACCTGTTTCCATGTGATGCACAATGTAACCTGAATGCATTTTCGGGTGAATTTGCGCTTCCTGAGCTTTGCTGAGGCTAAGAATTGCTCTAGATTCCATATGATGCGAATGTATTTTCGGGTGATCTTGCGCTTCCTAAGCATAGCTCAGGCTTGGGATTGCTCTAGATTCTATATGATGTGCAATGTAAGCTGAATGCAATTTAAGGTGATTTTGCGCTTCCTAAGCTTAGCTCAGGCTTAGGAAAACACCAGATTCGATATAATGTGCAATGTAACCTGAATGTATTTTCAAGTGATTGAAAACACAAGGTTCCATATGATGCACAATGTAACCTGAATGCATTTTCGGGTGATTTTGCGCTTCCTAAGCTTAGCTCAGGCTTAGGATTGCTCTTGATTCCTTATGATGCGCAATATAACCTGAATGTATTTTCGGGTGATTTTGCGCTTCCTAAGCATAGCTCAGGCTTAGGAAAACACCAGATTCCATATGATGCGCAATGTAACCTGAATGCAATATGATGCGCAATGTAACGTGAATGTATTTTCAGGTGATTTTGCGCTTCCTAAGCTATGCACAGGCTTAGGATTGCTCTAGATTCCATATGATGCGCAATATAACCCAAATGTATTTTCGGGTGATTTTGCGCTTCCAAATATGGAAATCACTCAAAGGGGTTTTTCCCTCTTCCAAATTTTTAGTTAAGATAATAATAATAATAATAATAGTGTTTTCCTAAGCCTGAGCTAAGCTTAGGAAGCGCAAAATCACGCGAAACTGCATTTAGATTATATTGCGCATCATATGGAATCTGGTGTTTTCCTAAGCCTGAGCTAAGCTGAGGAAGCGCAAAATCACCCGAAAATGCATTCAGGTTACATTGTGCATCATATGGAAACTGGTGTTTTACTTAGGCTGAGCTATGCTTAGGAAGCGCAAATTCACTCTAGATTCCATATGATGCGCAATATAACCTGAATGTATTTTCGGGTGATTTTGCGCTTCCTAAGCATAGCTCAGGTTAAGGAAAACACCAGATTCCATATGATGCGCAATATAACCTGAATGTATTTGCGGGTGATTTTGCGTTTCCTAAGCTTAGCTCCGGCTTAGGAAAACACTAAATTCGATATGATGTGCAATGTAACCTGAATGTATTTTCGGGTGATTTTGCGCTTCCTAAGCAAAGCTCAGGCTTGGGATTGCTCTAGATACTATATGATGTGCAGTGTAACCTGAATGCAATTTAAGGTGATTTTGCGCTTCCTAAGCTTAGCTCAGGCTTAGGAAAACACCAAATTCGATATGATGTGCAATGTAACCTGAATGTATTTTCAGGTGATTTTGCGCTTCCTGAGCTAAGCTCAGGCTTAGGATTGCTCTAGATTCCATATGATGCGCAATATAACCTGAATGTATTTTCGGGTGAATTTGCGCTTCCTAAGCATAGCTCAGGCAAAGTAAAACACCAGTTTCCATGTGATGCACAATGTAACCTGAATGCATTTTCGGGTGAATTTGCGCTTCCTGAGCTTAGCTGAGGCTAAGAATTGCTCTAGATTCCATATGATGCGAATGTATTTTCGGGTGATTTTGCGCTTCCTAAGCTTAGCTCAGGCTTAGGAAAACACTAAATTTGATATGATGTGCAATGTAGCCTGAATGTATTTTCGGGTGATTTTGCGCTTCCTAAGCATAGCTCAGGCTTGGGATTGCTCTAGATTCTATATGATGTGCAATGTAACCTGAATGCATTTTCAGGTGATTTTGCGCTTCCTAAGCTTAGCTCAGGTTTAGGAAAACACCAAATTCGATATAATGTGCAATGTAACCTGAATGTATTTTCAGGTGATTTTGCGCTTCCTAAGCTAAGCTCAGGCTTAGGATTGCTCTAGATTTTATATGATGCGCAATATAACCATCATATTGCATTCTGGTTACATTGCGCATCATATGGAATCTGGTGTTTTCCTAAGCCTGAGCTATGCTTAGGAAGCGCAAAATCACCTGAAAATGCATTCAGGTTACATTGCACATCATATAGAATTTAGAGCAATCCCAAGCCTGAGCTATGCTTAGGAAGCGCAAAATCACCCGCAAATACATTCAGGTTACATTGCAGATCATAAGCTTAGGAAGCGCAAAATCACCTGAAAATGAATTCATGTTATATTGCGCATCATATGGAATCTAGAGCAATTCTTAGTCGGAGCTAAACTTAGGAAGCGCAAAGTCATCTGAAAATGCATTCAGAATACTTTGCACATCATATCGAATTTAGTGTTTTCCTAAGCCTGAGCTAAGCTTAGGAAGCGCAAAATCACCCGAAAATGCATTCAGGTTATATCGCGCATCATATGGAATCTGGTGTTTTCCTAAGCCTGAGCTAAGCTTAGGAAGCGCAAAATCACCCGAAAATGCATTCATGTTATATTGCGCATCATATGGAATCTAGAGCAATTCTTAGCCGGAGCTAAACTTAGGAAGCGCAAAGTCATCCGAAAATGCATTCAGAATACATTGCGCATCATATTGAATCAAGATTCCATATGATGCGCAATTGTAACTGGAATGTATTTTCGGGTGATTTTGTGCTTCCTAAGCATAGCTCAGGCTTAGGAAAACACCAGATTCCATATGATGCACAATGTAACCTGAATGCATTTTCGGGTGATTTTGCACTTCCTGAGCTTAGCTGAGGCTAAGAATTGCTCTAGATTCCTATGATGTAACACCAAATTCGATATGATGTGCAATGTAACCTGAATATATTTTCAGGTGATTTTGCGCTTTCTAAGCTTAGCTCAGGCTAAGGAAAACACCAGATTCCATATGATGCGAATGTATTTTCGGGTGATTTTGCGCTTCCTAAGCTTAGCTCAGGCTTAAGAAAACACTAAATTTGATATGATGTGCCTGAATGTATTTTCGGGTGATTTTGCGCTTCCTAAGCATAGCTCAGGCTTGGGATTGCTCCGCTTCCTTAGCTTAGCTCAGGCTAAGGAAAACACCAGATTCCATATGATGCACAATGTAACCTGAATGTATTTTCAGATGATTTTGCGCTTTCTAAGCTTAGCTCAGGCTAAGGAAAACACCAGATTCCATATGATGCGAATGTATTTTCGGGTGATTTTGCGCTTCCTAAGCTTAGCTCAGGCTTAAGAAAACACTAAATTTGATATGATGTGCCTGAATGTATTTTCGGGTGATTTTGCGCTTCCTAAGCATAGCTCAGGCTTGGAATTGCTCCGCTTCCTTAGCTTAGCTCAGGCTAAGGAAAACACCAGATTCCATATGATGCACAATGTAACCTGAATGTATTTTCAGATGATTTTGCGCTTTCTAAGCTTAGCTCAGGCTAAGGAAAACACCAGATTCCATATGATGCGAATGTATTTTCGGGTGATTTTGCGCTTCCTAAGCTTAGCTCAGGCTTAAGAAAACACTAAATTTGATATGATGTGCCTGAATGTATTTTCGGGTGATTTTGCGCTTCCTAAGCATAGCTCAGGCTTGGGATTGCTCTAGATTCTATATGATGTGCAATGTAACCTGAATGCAATTTATGGTGATTTTGCGCTTCCTAAGCTTAGCTCAGGCTAAGGAAAACACCAGATTCGATATAATGTGCAATGTAACCTGAACACCAGATTCCATAAAAATCACCCGAAAATACATTGCACATCATATAGAATCTAGAGCAATCCTAAGCCTGAGCTATGCTTAGGAAGCGCAAAATCACCCGCAAATACATTCAGGTTACATTGCGCATCATATTGCATTCAGGTTACATTGCGCATCATATGTAATCTGGTGTTTTCCTAAGCCTGAGCTTTGCTTAGGAAACGCAAAATCACCCGAAAATGCATTGTGCATCATATGGAAACTGGTGTTTTACTTAGGCTGAGCTATGCTTAGGAAGCGCAAATTCACCCGAAAATACATTCAGGTTATATTGCGCATCATATGGAATCTTAATCAATCCTAAGCCTGAGCTAAGCTTAGGAAGCGCAAAATCACCTACATTCCACATCATATCGAATTTGGTGTTTTCCAAAGTCTGAGCTAAGCTTAGGAAACGCAAAAATCACCTGAAAATGCGTTCAGGTTACATTGCACATCATATAGAATCTAGAGCAATCCCAAGCCTGAGCTATGCTTAGGAAGCGCAAAATCACCCGCAAACACATTCAGGTTACATTGCACATTATATGGAATTTGGTGTTTTGCTAAGCCTGAGCTATGCTTAGAAAGCGCAAAATCACCTGAAAATGCATTCAGGTTACCTTGCAAATCATTTAGAATCTAGAGCAATCCCAAGCCTGAGCTATGCTAAGGAAGCGCAAAATCACCCGCAAATACATTCAGGTTACATTGTACCACATCATAAGCTTAGGAAGCGCAAAATCACCTGAAAATACATTCAGTTTACATTGCACATCATATCGAATTTAGTGTTTTCCTAAGCCTGAGCTAAGCTTAGGAAGCGCAAAATCACCCGAAAATGCATTCACGTTATATTTCGCATCATATGGAATCTAGAGTAATTCTTAGCCTCAGCTAAGCTCAGGAAGCGCAAAATCACTTGAAAATGCATTCAGGTTACATTGTGCATCATATGGAATCTGGTGTTTTCCTAAGCCTGAGCTATGCTTACGAAGCGCAAAATCACCCGAAAATACATTCCAGTTTCAATTGCGCATCATATGTGTGGTAGTTTGGCACTTATCAAGTAGGCTGATGACAGGAGTTCAATTGATGACCACTCCAACTGTCAAGAATCAAGCACGGAACCCACCACAAATGGCAGACGAGGATCGGATCTTACTGGATTTCAATGAAGATGAAGAATAATTCGAAGATTCTTTAAACGAAAGCCCTTCGCCCGGCCCCAGAACCAATGAATCGGCCGGATTTCAGTACCATGGAGATGACGAAGAAAAATGAAAATCAAACGAAGCGATCAAATCTAAAGTGGCAGACCACCTCAAGATGCACGAGAAACAAAATAAAGTCCTTCACGGACAACCGGCTGGTTGGTCCGGTGAAGGCACGGCTATTAAAGTCCTTTACAGACAACCGGCTGGTTGGTCCGGTGAAGGCACGACTACTAAAGTCCTTCACGGACAACCGGCTGGTTGGTCCGGTGGAGGCACGACTACTAAAGCCCTTCACGGACAACCGGCTGGTTGGTCCGGTGAAGGCATGACGAATAAAGTCCTTCACGGACAACCGGCTGGTTGGTCCGGTGAAGGCACGACTACTAAAGTCCTTCACGGACAACCGGCTGGTTGGTCCGGTGGAGGCACGACTACTAAAGCCCTTCACGGACAACCGGCTGGTTGGTCCGGTGAAGGCACGACTACTAAAGTCCTTCACGGACAACCGGCTGGTTGGTCCGGTGAAGGCACGACTAATAAAGTCCTTCACGGACAACCGGCTGGTTGGTCCGGTGGAGGCATGACTACTAAAGCCCTTCACGGACAACCGGCTGGTTGGTCCGGTGAAGGCACGACTACTAAAGTCCTTCACGGACAACCGGCTGGTTGGTCCGGTGAAGGCACGACTAATAAAGTCCTTCACGGACAACCGGCTGGTTGGTCCGGTGAAGGCACGACTACTAAAGTCCTTCACGGACAACCGGTTGGTTGGTCTGGTGAAGGCACGACTACTAAAGTCCTTCACGGACAACCGGCTGGTTGGTCCGGTGAAGGCACGACTACTAAAGTCCTTCACGAACAACCGGCTGGTTGGTCCGGTGAAGGCACGACTACTAAAGTCCTTCACGGACAACCGGCTGGTTGGTCCGGTGAAGGCACGACTACTAAAGTCCTTCACGGACAACCGGCTGGTTAACGGACAACCGGCTGGTTGGTCCGGTGAAGGCACGCTTAAATTGTATTGTAATTCATATTGTATATGAAGAAAAGCTCTTCTTATAAAGAAAAGGAGCCATCTTTATAAAGAAAAGGAGATGTGGTAGTTTGGCACTCATCAAGTAGGCTGATGACAGGAGTTCAATTGATGACCACTCCAACTGTCAAGAAGCAAGCACGGAACCCACCACAATATGGAATCTAGATTCAATATGATGCGCAATGTATTCTAAATGCATTTTCGGATGATTTTGCGCTTCCTAAGTTTAGCTCAGGCTTAGGAAAACACCAAATTCCATATTATGCGCAATATAACTTGAATGCATTTTCGGGTGATTTTGCGCTTCCTAAGCTTAGCTCAGGCTTAGGAAAACAGTAAATTCGATATGATGTGTATATATGTATTTTCAGGTGATTTTGCGCTTCCTAAGCTTATGATGTGCAATGTAACCTGAATGTATTTGCGGGTGATTTTGCGCTTCCTAAGCATAGTTCAGGCTTAGGATTGCTCTAGATTCCATATGATGCGCAATATAACCTGAATGTATTTTCGGGTGATTTTGCGCTTCCTGAGCATAGCTCAGGCTTAGGAAAACACCAGATTCCATATGATGCGCAATGTAACCTGAATGCAATATGATGCGTAATGTAACCTAAATGCATTTTCGGGTAATTTTGCGCTTCCTAAGCTTAGTTCAGGCTTAGGATTGCTCTAGATTCCATATTGTGGTAGATTAAATAACTAGTAGTAGGCTGGGAGATGCCGGACGGCAGAGTGAAAAGAGCTGTCAATAAATACGGTTGCCACCCACCACAAATGGCTGACGAGGATGGGATCCAAGCCATGAAGAGAATCGGAACTTGAAAAACAAGATTTGAGGTATCCTGGACGATTTGATGGATTGATGAGCACGGACCGCAATTAATTTTACCATTCCTCTGTGGGCGAGATCTCCTAGGCGACCAAGGGAGATAGGGCCGGTGCTGTTTTACGACGACAATTGAAATGTTATTCACGATGTGATATGGAGGACAGCCTTACAAACCCCCGGGATGGATGAAGACTCTTGGTGTTGTCAGCATGTTAGTTGCTACGATTTGTGCACTGCGAAAGCTAAAAAGGATCAATACGTTTCCGTACGCTATCAACCAGCGATAGGTAAATATGAATAAAATTTAAAGTCCAACATAATGGACACGCGCTGTTCCTGGAGAGAAACGCATATAACAAAATCCTTAACGAGTAACACGCTAGGCAACGTGTTAGCTCGGAGAAGGTAAGAAGTACCAAAGACCTTAACGGACAACATGCTGCCAACATGTTGGTCCGGAGAAGGCAAAGAAATATCAAAGTCCTTAACGAGCAACACGCTGGCAACGTGTTGGCTCGGAGAAGGCAGCTAAAATCAAAGTCCTTAACGGACAACGTGCTGCCAACACGTTGGTTCGGAGAAGGCAATAATAAAGTCCTTAACGAGCAACTCGCTGGCGACGTGTTGGCTCGGAGAAGGCAGAAAGCATCAAAGTCCTTAACGGGCAACACGCTAGTAACGTGTTGGCCCGGAGAAGGCAGATAATAATATTTACAGTTTTCAGCAATCCGAAAAAGAACGAGACTTTAAAAACAGACAACCTTTCAAAGATGTAGATTTGGAAGATTGATTCAGAGATTGCAGAACAGTGCAGTTTAAGTTTGGAGGAGCCTTAATACAAACTACTGAAAACCATTCTTGGACGATTTTTAATGAAAAGCAGAGAGGCGTAGGCCGGATAAGGTATGCCCAACCGTATAACATGGTGCATTGCAGATCCCTTTGCCACCTACATCAGAGTCAGCAAAGCAAGTTGTTCAAGTCTATTGGAAAAGAGAAAAACCAAGACAATAACGCTTAGATGTCTAAAGTTTTAGAAGAAGTTTCATTTGTGTGATGATGAGATAAGATCGAGTAACTAACGGAATCCTGTCGATGGAGTTGCAGGAGTTTCCGTTCAATGTTTGCGAAGAAATTCATGTATGGAGAACTACATACTTGAAAACAAAGCCTTTTTTGATTTGCAACAAAAGGAGATGTGGTAGATTAAATAACTAGTAGTAGGCTGGGAGATGCCGGACGGCAGAGTGAAAAGAGCTGTCAATAAATACGGTTGCCACCCACCACACATATGATGCGCAATATAACCTGAATGTATTTTCGGGTGATTTTGCGCTTCCTTAGCATAGCTAAGGTTAAGGAAAACACCAGATTCCATATGATACACAATATAACCTGGATGTATTTTCAGGTGATTTTGCGTTTCCTAAGCTTAGCTCCGGCTTAGGAAAACACTAAATTCGATATGATGTGCAATGTAACCTGAATGTATTTTCGGGTGATTTTGCGCTTTCTAAGCAAAGCTCAGGCTTGGGACTGCTCTAGATTCTATATGATGTGCAATGTAACCTGAATGCAATTTAAGGTGATTTTGCGCTGCCTAAGCTTAGCTCAGGCTTAGGAAAACACCAAATTCGATATGATGTGCAATGTAACCTGAATGTATTTTCAGGTGATTTTGCGCTTCCTAAGCATAGTTCAGGCTTAGGATTGCTCTAGATTCCATGTGATGCGCAATATAACCTGAATGTATTTTCGGGTGAATTTGCGCTTCCTAAGCATAGCTCAGGCAAAGTAAAACACCTGTTTCCATGTGATGCACAATGTAACCTGAATGCATTTTCGGGTGAATTTGCGCTTCCTGAGCTTTGCTGAGGCTAAGAATTGCTCTAGATTCCATATGATGCGAATGTATTTTCGGGTGATCTTGCGCTTCCTAAGCTTAGCTCAGGCTTAGGAAAACACTAAATTTGATATGATGTGCAATGTAGCCTGAATGTATTTTCGGGTGATTTTGCGCTTCCTAAGCATAGCTCAGGCTTGGGATTGCTCTAGATTCTATATGATGTGCAATGTAAGCTGAATGCAATTTAAGGTGATTTTGCGCTTCCTAAGCTTAGCTCAGGCTTAGGAAAACACCAGATTCGATATAATGTGCAATGTAACCTGAATGTATTTTCAAGTGATTGAAAACACAAGGTTCCATATGATGCACAATGTAACCTGAATGCATTTTCGGGTGATTTTGCGCTTCCTAAGCTTAGCTCAGGCTTAGGATTGCTCTTGATTCCTTATGATGCGGAATATAACCTGAATGTATTTTCGGGTGATTTTGCGCTTTCTGAGCTTAGCTGAGGCTAAAAATTGCTCTAGATTCCTATGATGTAACCAAATTCGATATGATGTGCAATGTAACCTGAATGTATTTTCAGGTGATTTTGCGCTTCCTAAGCTCAGCTCAGGCTAAGGAAAACACTATATTCCATATGATGCACAATGTTACCTGAATGTATTTTCAGGTGATTTTGCGCTTCCTAAGCTTAGCTCAGGCTAAGGAAAACACCAGATTCCACATGATGTACAATGTAACCTGAATGCATTTTCAGGTGATTTTGCGCTTCCTAAGCTTATCTCAGGCTTAGGAAAACACCAGATTCCATATGACGCGCAATATAACCTGAATGCATTTTCGGGTGATTTTGCGCTTCCTAAGCTTAGCTCAGGCTTAGGAAAACACCAAATTCGATATGATGTGCAGTGTACCCTGAATGTATTTTCGGGTGATTTTGCGCTTCCTAAGCATAGCTCAGGCTTAGGATTGCTCTAGATTCCATATGATGCGCAATATGACCTGAATGTATTTTCGGGTGATTTTGCGCTTCCTAAGCATAGCTCAGGCTTAGGAAAACACCAGATTCCATATGATGCGCAATGTAACCTGAATGCAATATGATGCGCAATGTAACGTGAATGTATTTTCAGGTGATTTTGCGCTTCCTAAGCTATGCACAGGCTTAGGATTGCTCTAGATTCCATATGATGCGCAATATAACCCAAATGTATTTTCGGGTGATTTTGCGCTTCCAAAGATGGAAATCACTCAAAGGGGTTTTTCCCTCTTCCAAATTTTTAGTTAAAATAATAATAATAATAATAATAGTGTTTTCCTAAGCCTGAGCTAAGCTTAGGAAGCGCAAAATCACGCGAAACTGCATTTAGATTATATTGCGCATCATATGGAATCTGGTGTTTTCCTAAGCCTGAGCTAAGCTGAGGAAGCGCAAAATCACCCGAAAATGCATTCAGGTTACATTGTGCATCATATGGAAACTGGTGTTTTACTTAGGCTGAGCTATGCTTAGGAAGCGCAAATTCACTCTAGATTCCATATGATGCGCAATATAACCTGAATGTATTTTCGGGTGATTTTGCGCTTCCTAAGCATAGCTCAGGTTAAGGAAAACACCAGATTCCATATGATGCGCAATATAACCTGAATGTATTTGCGGGTGATTTTGCGTTTCCTAAGCTTAGCTCCGGCTTAGGAAAACACTAAATTCGATATGATGTGCAATGTAACCTGAATGTATTTTCGGGTGATTTTGCGCTTCCTAAGCAAAGCTCAGGCTTGGGATTGCTCTAGATACTATATGATGTGCAGTGTAACCTGAATGCAATTTAAGGTGATTTTGCGCTTCCTAAGCTTAGCTCAGGCTTAGGAAAACACCAAATTCGATATGATGTGCAATGTAACCTGAATGTATTTTCAGGTGATTTTGCGCTTCCTGAGCTAAGCTCAGGCTTAGGATTGCTCTAGATTCCATATGATGCGCAATATAACCTGAATGTATTTTCGGGTGAATTTGCGCTTCCTAAGCATAGCTCAGGCAAAGTAAAACACCAGTTTCCATGTGATGCACAATGTAACCTGAATGCATTTTCGGGTGAATTTGCGCTTCCTGAGCTTAGCTGAGGCTAAGAATTGCTCTAGATTCCATATGATGCGAATGTATTTTCGGGTGATTTTGCGCTTCCTAAGCTTAGCTCAGGCTTAGGAAAACACTAAATTTGATATGATGTGCAATGTAGCCTGAATGTATTTTCGGGTGATTTTGCGCTTCCTAAGCATAGCTCAGGCTTGGGATTGCTCTAGATTCTATATGATGTGCAATGTAACCTGAATGTATTTTCAGGTGATTTTGCGCTTCCTAAGCTAAGCTCAGGCTTAGGATTGCTCTAGATTTTATATGATGCGCAATATAACCATCATATTGCATTCTGGTTACATTGCGCATCATATGGAATCTGGTGTTTTCCTAAGCCTGAGCTATGCTTAGGAAGCGCAAAATCACCTGAAAATGCATTCAGGTTACATTGCACATCATATAGAATTTAGAGCAATCCCAAGCCTGAGCTATGCTTAGGAAGCGCAAAATCACCCGCAAATACATTCAGGTTACATTGCAGATCATAAGCTTAGGAAGCGCAAAATCACCTGAAAATGAATTCATGTTATATTGCGCATCATATGGAATCTAGAGCAATTCTTAGTCGGAGCTAAACTTAGGAAGCGCAAAGTCATCTGAAAATGCATTCAGAATACTTTGCACATCATATCGAATTTAGTGTTTTCCTAAGCCTGAGCTAAGCTTAGGAAGCGCAAAATCACCCGAAAATGCATTCAGGTTATATCGCGCATCATATGGAATCTGGTGTTTTCCTAAGCCTGAGCTAAGCTTAGGAAGCGCAAAATCACCCGAAAATGCATTCATGTTATATTGCGCATCATATGGAATCTAGAGCAATTCTTAGCCGGAGCTAAACTTAGGAAGCGCAAAGTCATCCGAAAATGCATTCAGAATACATTGCGCATCATATTGAATCAAGATTCCATATGATGCGCAATTGTAACTGGAATGTATTTTCGGGTGATTTTGTGCTTCCTAAGCATAGCTCAGGCTTAGGAAAACACCAGATTCCATATGATGCACAATGTAACCTGAATGCATTTTCGGGTGATTTTGCACTTCCTGAGCTTAGCTGAGGCTAAGAATTGCTCTAGATTCCTATGATGTAACACCAAATTCGATATGATGTGCAATGTAACCTGAATATATTTTCAGGTGATTTTGCGCTTTCTAAGCTTAGCTCAGGCTAAGGAAAACACCAGATTCCATATGATGCGAATGTATTTTCGGGTGATTTTGCGCTTCCTAAGCTTAGCTCAGGCTTAAGAAAACACTAAATTTGATATGATGTGCCTGAATGTATTTTCGGGTGATTTTGCGCTTCCTAAGCATAGCTCAGGCTTGGGATTGCTCCGCTTCCTTAGCTTAGCTCAGGCTAAGGAAAACACCAGATTCCATATGATGCACAATGTAACCTGAATGTATTTTCAGATGATTTTGCGCTTTCTAAGCTTAGCTCAGGCTAAGGAAAACACCAGATTCCATATGATGCGAATGTATTTTCGGGTGATTTTGCGCTTCCTAAGCTTAGCTCAGGCTTAAGAAAACACTAAATTTGATATGATGTGCCTGAATGTATTTTCGGGTGATTTTGCGCTTCCTAAGCATAGCTCAGGCTTGGGATTGCTCCGCTTCCTTAGCTTAGCTCAGGCTAAGGAAAACACCAGATTCCATATGATGCACAATGTAACCTGAATGTATTTTCAGATGATTTTGCGCTTTCTAAGCTTAGCTCAGGCTAAGGAAAACACCAGATTCCATATGATGCGAATGTATTTTCGGGTGATTTTGCGCTTCCTAAGCTTAGCTCAGGCTTAAGAAAACACTAAATTTGATATGATGTGCCTGAATGTATTTTCGGGTGATTTTGCGCTTCCTAAGCATAGCTCAGGCTTGGGATTGCTCTAGATTCTATATGATGTGCAATGTAACCTGAATGCAATTTATGGTGATTTTGCGCTTCCTAAGCTTAGCTCAGGCTAAGGAAAACACCAGATTCGATATAATGTGCAATGTAACCTGAACACCAGATTCCATAAAAATCACCCGAAAATACATTGCACATCATATAGAATCTAGAGCAATCCTAAGCCTGAGCTATGCTTAGGAAGCGCAAAATCACCCGCAAATACATTCAGGTTACATTGCGCATCATATTGCATTCAGGTTACATTGCGCATCATATGTAATCTGGTGTTTT
The DNA here is from genome assembly GCF_035046485.1 of Aedes albopictus. Taxonomy (NCBI): domain Eukaryota; kingdom Metazoa; phylum Arthropoda; class Insecta; order Diptera; family Culicidae; genus Aedes; species Aedes albopictus. Next base: position 85,837 of record NW_026917520.1, read on the forward strand.
CCTAAGCCTGAGCTTTGCTTAGGAAACGCAAAATCACCCGAAACTGCATTCAGGTTATATTGCGCATGATATGGAATCTTGTGTTTTCCTAAGCCTTAGCTAAGCTGAGGAAGCGCAAAATCACCCGAAAATGCATTGTGCATCATATGGAAACTGGTGTTTTACTTAGGCTGAGCTATGCTTAGGAAGCGCAAATTCACCCGAAAATACATTCAGGTTATATTGCGCATCATATGGAATCTTAATCAATCCTAAGCCTGAGCTAAGCTTAGGAAGCGCAAAATCACCTACATTGCACATCATATCGAATTTGGTGTTTTCCAAAGTCTGAGCTAAGCTTAGGAAACGCAAAAATCACCTGAAAATGCGTTCAGGTTACATTGCACATCATATAGAATCTAGAGCAATCCCAAGCCTGAGCTATGCTTAGGAAGCGCAAAATCACCCGCAAACACATTCAGGTTACATTGCACATTATATGGAATTTGGTGTTTTGCTAAGCCTGAGCTATGCTTAGAAAGCGCAAAATCACCCGAAAATACATTCAGGTTATATTGCGCATCATATGGAATCTAGAGCAATCCTAAGCCTGAGCTGTGCTTAGGAAGCGCAAAATCACCTGAAAATGCATTCAGGTTACCTTGCAAATCATTTAGAATCTAGAGCAATCCCAAGCCTGAGCTATGCTAAGGAAGCGCAAAATCACCCGCAAATACATTCAGGTTACATTGTACCACATCATAAGCTTAGGAAGCGCAAAATCACCTGAAAATACATTCAGGTTACATTGCACATCATATCGAATTTAGTGTTTTCCTAAGCCTGAGCTAAGCTTAGGAAGCGCAAAATCACCCGAAAATGCATTCACGTTATATTTCGCATCATATGGAATCTAGAGTAATTCTTAGCCTCAGCTAAGCTCAGAAAGCGCAAAATCACTTGAAAATGCATTCAGGTTACATTGTGCATCATATGGAATCTGGTGTTTTCCTAAGCCTGAGCTATGCTTACGAAGCGCAAAATCACCCGAAAATACATTCCAGTTTCAATTGCGCATCATATGTGTGGTAGTTTGGCACTCATCAAGTAGGCTGATGACAGGAGTTCAATTGATGACCACTCCAACTGTCAAGAAGCAAGCACGGAACCCACCACAAATGGCAGACGAGGATCGGATCTTACTGGATTTCAATGAAGATGAAGAATAATTCGAAGATTCTTTAAACGAAAGCCCTTCGCCCGGCCCCAGAACCAATGAATCGGCCGGATTTCAGTACCATGGAGATGACGAAGAAAAATGAAAATCAAACGAAGCGATCAAATCTAAAGTGGCAGACCACCTCAAGATGCACGAGAAACAAAATAAAGTCCTTCACGGACAACCGGCTGGTTGGTCCGGTGAAGGCACGGCTATTAAAGTCCTTTACGGACAACCGGCTGGTTGGTCCGGTGAAGGCACGACTACTAAAGTCCTTCACGGACAACCGGCTGGTTGGTCCGGTGGAGGCACGACTACTAAAGCCCTTCACGGACAACCGGCTGGTTGGTCCGGTGAAGGCATGACGAATAAAGTCCTTCACGGACAACCGGCTGGTTGGTCCGGTGAAGGCACGACTACTAAAGTCCTTCACGGACAACCGGCTGGTTGGTCCGGTGGAGGCACGACTACTAAAGCCCTTCACGGACAACCGGCTGGTTGGTCCGGTGAAGGCACGACTACTAAAGTCCTTCACGGACAACCGGCTGGTTGGTCCGGTGAAGGCACGACTAATAAAGTCCTTCACGGACAACCGGCTGGTTGGTCCGGTGAAGGCACGACTACTAAAGTCCTTCACGGACAACCGGCTGGTTAGTCCGGTGGAGGCACGACTACTAAAGCCCTTCACGGACAACCGGCTGGTTGGTCCGGTGAAGGCACGACTACTAAAGTCCTTCACGGACAACCGGCTGGTTGGTCCGGTGAAGGCACGACTAATAAAGTCCTTCACGGACAACCGGCTGTCAATCAAGTAGGCTGATGACAGGAGTTCAATTGATGACCACTCCAACTGTCAAGAAGCAAGCACGGAACCCACCACAATATGGAATCTAGATTCAATATGATGCGCAATGTATTCTGAATGCATTTTCGGATGATTTTGCGCTTCCTAAGTTTAGCTCAGGCTTAGGAAAACACCAAATTCCATATGATGCGCAATATAACTTGAATGCATTTTCGGGTGATTTTGCGCTTCCTAAGCTTAGCTCAGGCTTAGGAAAACAGTAAATTCGATATGATGTGCAATGTAACCTGAATGTATTTTCAGGTGATTTTGCGCTTCCTAAGCTTATGATGTGCAATGTAACCTGAATGTATTTGCGGGTGATTTTGCGCTTCCTAAGCATAGTTCAGGCTTAGGATTGCTCTAGATTCCATATGATGCGCAATATAACCTGAATGTATTTTCGGGTGATTTTGCGCTTCCTGAGCATAGCTCAGGCTTAGGAAAACACCAGATTCCATATGATGCGCAATGTAACCTGAATGCAATATGATGCGCAATGTAACCTAAATGCATTTTCGGGTAATTTTGCGCTTCCTAAGCTTAGTTCAGGCTTAGGATTGCTCTAGATTCCATATTGTGGTAGATTAAATAACTAGTAGTAGTATGGGAGATGCCGGACGGCAGAGTGAAAAGAGCTGTCAATAAATACGGTTGCCACCCACCACAAATGGCTGACGAGGATGGGATCCAAGCCATGAAGAGAATCGGAACTTGAAAAACAAGATTTGAGGTATCCTGGACGATTTGATGGATTGATGAGCACGGACCGCAATTAATTTTACCATTCCTCTGTGGGCGAGATCTCCTAGGCGACCAAGGGAGATAGGGCCGGTGCTGTTTTACGACGACAATTGAAATGTTATTCACGATGTGATATGGAGGACAGCCTTACAAACCCCCGGGATGGATGAAGACTCTTGGTGTTGTCAGCATGTTAGTTGCTACGATTTGTGCACTGCGAAAGCTAAAAAGGATCAATACGTTTCCGTACGCTATCAACCAGCGATAGGTAAATATGAATAAAATTTAAAGTCCAACATAATGGACACGCGCTGTTCCTGGAGAGAAACGCATATAACAAAATCCTTAACGAGTAACACGCTAGGCAACGTGTTATCTCGGAGAAGGTAAGAAGTACCAAAGACCTTAACGGACAACATGCTGCCAACATGTTGGTCCGGAGAAGGCAAAGAAATATCAAAGTCCTTAACGAGCAACACGCTGGCAACGTGTTGGCTCGGAGAAGGCAGCTAAAATCAAAGTCCTTAACGGACAACGTGCTGCCAACACGTTGGTTCGGAGAAGGCAATAATAAAGTCCTTAACGAGCAACTCGCTGGCGACGTGTTGGCTCGGAGAAGGCAGAAAGCATCAAAGTCCTTAACGGGCAACACGCTAGTAACGTGTTGGCCCGGAGAAGGCAGATAATAATATTTACAGTTTTCAGCAATCCGAAAAAGAACGAGACTTTAAAAACAGACAACCTTTCAAAGATGTGGATTTGGAAGATTGATTCAGAGATTGCAGAACAGTGCAGTTTAAGTTTGGAGGAGCCTTAATACAAACTACTGAAAACCATTCTTGGACGATTTTTAATGAAAAGCAGAGAGGCGTTGAGGCGTAGGCCGGATAAGGTATGCCCAACCGTATAACATGGTGCATTGCAGATCCCTTTGCCACCTACATCAGAGTCAGCAAAGCAAGTTGTTCAAGTCTATTGGAAAAGAGAAAAACCAAGACAATAACGCTTAGATGTTGTGGTATTTATTGATATAATTTAGTTAGGAACTGATTAGTCCATTCTAATTTATACTAAGGCAGCATCACTGGTGAACGTATTTGCTGTCTATCGATGACTGTCATCCACACACTCCTGTCCGTCTCTTCTACTCTCCGGTTGCTGTGATCATCCCAGATCAACTCGACTACCACATCTCCTTTTTTCCCAAAAACAAAGGACTCTGTGTCTCCAGTAGAATGAATGATGTAATATTGCTGCCACGATGGACGTGTCAGGCGATGACAAGAGTTAGGTACACTTTACCTTGAAGGCGACGACAAGAGTTTGGTACACTAAACGTTGACGGCCTTCTTCTTCTTCTTGCCTTCTTCCTGCTTTTTCTCGTCCATTTCTTCCGCTTCATCGTCACTTACCTCCTTCTTGCGTTCCTTTTCTACCGGAATTTTGATTAGGTATCCAATGCACTGCGAGTGTTCATCCACGTCTTGATCTTGCTCTCCTCCATGTATTCCAGCTGATATTCATTGATGTGGAGAACGATCTTGGTATGTAGCACGGCCGAGGGGTTCTCCGGTGTTCTGACGGACGGTGAAGCTACCTCCAGCGGATGATTGCCACACGTACTGTTTATAGTCGTTGCTGTTGGACGTCCAGCATGGACGAGTAGAAAGCCAGACCAGAACAGAACGATCATGCTGACGTCTCCGGCTTTTTCCGTATTCGATCCTTCGCAGGTTGCTGACCAGATCGGCCTTGGACAAGATCCGGTACAACCGATCCCTCAAAACATCACCGATTTCATTATTACGATCTAAGGCACGAATCCTCTTTATATGAACCATATTGGACAAATGTTTTACATTGAATTTCTCCAGAGTCATTCGCCGCAATCCCGGAGCAATCAATATCACTACTTTATCGG
>NW_026917521.1:0-25000 GCF_035046485.1 Aedes albopictus
TTGACTAAAAATTTATCCAGGAGTACATTGTACAATACATTCTTTTGGGAGTCATACAAAGATGCCAACAATAATTCGTCCAAAAATTATTGCAGACATGGATTCCTTCATAATTTTATCCTACTGAAACTTTTCCAGGAATTTGTTAAGAACGCTTTCCTGGGATTTCCAAAGGAATTCCTCATGGGGTTGCTTCCGGGATTCCTCAAGGGATTTCTTTAGGAATTCCTCCAGGTTTTCCTTCAGAAATTCCTCCAGGGTAACACTCGGGAATTCCTTCTGTGTTTCTTTCTGGAACAACTCTAGGGATTATTTTAAAAATTCCTCAAAGGCTTCTCCCAGGAACACTTTTTAGAATTCCTTCAGGAGTTCGTCTTGGAATTCTTTCAGGAATTCCTCCAGAAATTAATCCAGTTCTTCCTCCAGGGACTGTTTAGGCATTTCCTTAGGAGTGCAACTTATTTCAAAAATTTTTCCAAAGAGCCTCCCAGGAACTCTTCTTAGGAATCCTTCAGCAAATTTCTTCTTGTAGTCTTTAAGAAACTCCTTCAGGAATTAATTCAGTACTTCCTCCAGGGACTGTTAATACCTCTAGGAATTTTCCCAAGGATTTCTCTGAAAATTCCTCCGGGAATTCATCTAGAGATTCCTCTAAAAATTCCGCCAGAAATTCCTCTAGGGCTTTCTCCAGGAGTTCCTCTGGAGATTCCTTCAGTAATTCCTACAGGCATTCTTCTAGTATACCTACCAGGGATCCCTCCAAGAATTCCTACAAGAATTGTTACAGAGATTCCTCCAAGAAATCCAAGAAATGCACCAGGAATTCTCCTAGGCATTCTTCCAGGAAATTTTTCAGGCATTCTTCCAGGGATTCATGCTTGGATTCTTGCAGATTCCTCCAGGAATTGCTTCAGGGACTCCTCCAGGAGTTTCTCCTGGGATTGCTTCAGAAATTCTTCGTGGGATACCTCCAGAAATTCATGCAGGCATTCCTCCAGGATTTCATCCAGGAATTTCTCCAGGGTCTCGTCGAGGAATTCCTCCAGGAATTTCTTCAGGGATTTCTCCAGAAATTTCACCAGGAATTAATCAAAAAAAATCATCATAAATTAATTATGTTAGCAATTCATCCAGGAATTTCTCCAGGAAACTCTTCAAAAGTTCTTCCAGGATTATCTCTAGGAATACCTTCTAGAATTTTTTCAGGAATTCCTCCAAGAATTCTTCCAGTTTTTCCTCCAGGAACTGCTGCAGGGATTCCTCTAGAAATTCCGCTGAAAATTCTTCAAGGAGCTTTCAGGGATTTCTCCACGAATTTCTCCAAGGATTCCCCCAGGGATTCCTTCAGAAATTCCTTCGAGTATTTCTCCAGGAATTCCACGAGAAATTTCTGTATAAATTCATCCAGGAATATCTCAGAGGAGTTTTCAGAAATTTTTCACAGAGTTTATCTAGAGATTCCCCCAGAAATTCATCCAGTAATTGTTGCAAGCATTGTTCCAAAGATTCCTCCAGGAATTCGTTCAAGGATTCCTGCAGCAATTCCCAAAGGAACTCCTCCAGGAAATTCTTTAGTTATTACCCCAAGAATTTCTTCAGGAATTCCTCCAGCAATTTCTATAGAAATTTATCCAGGAAATGCTCCTGGACATCCTTCAGAAATTATGTCAGCAATTTCTCCAGGAATTTTTCCAGAAAAACTTCTGGGGTTTTTTTTCCCAGAAATTCTTGCAAGAAATTCTCCAGGAATACTTTCAGGAATTTTTCAGGGATTCCTCCAGGCATTTCTCCAGGAATTTTACCTGATATTCCTTCATGAATTGCTTCAAGGATTCCTCCAGAAGTTCATCTAAGGATTCTTTCAGCAGATACTCTAAGGAATTCTTTCAGGTATTTCTCCAGGAATACATTCATAAGTTTTTCAGGGATTCATCCTGGTATTCCTCTAGAGATTCCTCCAGGGATTTCTTCACAAATTTCTTCAAGGATTCCCCCGAGGATTCCTTTAGAAATTCCTTCGAGGATTTCTCCAGGAATTCCTCCAGAAATTGCACTACAAATTCCTTCAGGATTTTCTCAAGTGATTTTTACGAAAATAGGAAAATAATAGAAATCTCCCAGAATTCCTCTAATGATTTCTCTAGAAATGTATCCAGTAATTATTTCAAGAATTCCTCCATGAATTTCATCATGGCTTCCTACAGCAATTTCCACAGAAATACCTCTAGCAATTCCTCCAGGCATTCTTCCATGATTTTATCCAGGGATTTCTCCAGGAACATTTACAGGAATTCCTCCAGAAAATACCACAGAACTTTTTTCAGGAATTCCTCCAGGAACTTTTCCAGAAATTGCTTCTGGACATCCTCCAGAAACTATGTCAGCAATTCCTCCAGGAATTTCTTCAGGAAATCCTCTAGGAATTTCCTCAGAGATTCGTACAGGAAATTCTCCAGGAATACTATCAGGAATTTTACAGCAGGGATTCTTCCAGACATTCCTCCAGAGATGCGTCCAGAAATTGCTTCAGAGATTCTTACAAAGATTTCTCCACGAATTTCTCCAGAGATATTCCCAGAGATTCTTCCAGGGAATCCTCCAGAAATTACTCCAAGGGTTCTTGCAGGAATTCCTCCTGGAAATTTTCTAGGGGTTTTTTTTTCAGATATTTCTCCAGCAATTCCTCCCAGAATTCCTCTGGAGATTTCTCCAGGAATTCCTCCAGGAATTTTTCCCGGGATTGCTCCAGGAATTCGTGCTGGGTCTCATCCAAGAATTCTTCCAGGAATTTGTTCAGAAGTTTCTCCAGGATTCTTTCTAAAAATTTTCCCAGGAATTGCTTCAGGGATTCCTCCAGCAATTCCTTCATGGATTTCTCCAAGAATTCCTTCAAGGATTTCTTCTGAAATTTTTCTATGGTTTCCTCAAGAAATTTCTTCTGATAATTTTCTAGGGATTCTTCACAGAATTCCTCTAGGAATTTCTCCAGAATATTCTCCAAGGAATCCTCCAGAAATTTACCTAAGATTACTTCTAGGATTTCCTCATGAGATGTCTTAAGATATTTCTCTAGGTATTCCTCCCATAATTTATGCAGGAATTCCTCCAGGTAGACTTTCTGAAAATTTTCCAGGGATTGCTCCGGGAATTCTATCAGGTATTCTACAGGGCTTCCACCAGGCATTCCTGGAGGAATATTGCTCCAGGGATTCATCCAGGTGTTTCTTTAGAGATTTATGCAGGGATTTATCTGGGAATTCTTCCAGAGATTGCTCCCGGAATTCCTCAAATGATTTCAACAGAAATTCCTCTCAGGTCCTCCTCAAAAATTCATTCAGGAGTTCTTTCGGAAATTTTATTAATCCTTCAATCATCTTTTCAGGGATGTACCCAAACTTTTTCAGGATTACCTGATGATTTCTTTAAATTATTTCAAGAATTTCTGGAAGAATTCCTCCAGCGAATAGTATTGGAAGATAATTTTTAAAGGACTTATACAGGATCCAGGAAATTCTAGGTTAGTCCTCAAAAGAGTTCGTAATTTCCAAAAGAGTTCAGCTATAATTTCTTATGAGTGTTTTTTAGAAATCAGAGCAAAATAATGCACGAGTGAATAAAAATCCTTAATCTTCCAGAAATTGGTAGCCGCTACTAGCACCACATTGATATATGTAGATAAGATGAGCTATTTTGAACGTATTGTATAATATAAAACAGCGTGACTGCTGAAGGGTTAAATAATGCTTTTAAAATATAATGTTATTATATTCAATTTAATCGTATTGCGTTTAGTTATTAAAGCTAGTAAGTACTTGCCCCCCCCCCCCCCTTGACCAAAAAGCTGGCTACGCCTTTGACATTTACCTAAAACGTACCCCAGCCTAGTCGTTCTGAAAAAAAAAAAAACTACGATTTCCGTTCCCCTTTTTTATGAGTTTCCTTACGTTTCCCGAAAAGCAAAAGGCCCATAGCTGTGTAAGCTTTTAAGTTTTCTAACTACAACTCCAGACGGCTGATTGTTTGTATCATTATGCATGATGCTGTCGAAGACAGTACATGGCGACCGTGACAGAAAACAAAAAATGAATATACCATATGGACTTGGTATTTTCTTTTTATTGTTAGCCAGTGGTAATTTCCTAACCTCAAATTGAGGATCATACCTAGAAAAGATTGGCCCAGATATGTTCAGCGTAACCATATAGCTGAACGTTCATCGTGGCCCAACACGTTATTCTAAAAATATTTGTACTTAACCTCATACAACTGTGTTTTTCAAATCCTCCACAGGAGTGTTCCTCACCGGCATCCAGCGTGGCCAACACCATCCGCAACCGAACGCGCAACCTCAAGGACAGCAAAGAGAAGAAAAACCTCCAGAAGCTTCTGGCCGGATCGGACTTCTCTCTGGGTCACCCGGAAGACATGGAAATGGACTACTATGATTACAACGTCATAAATGCCGGGGCAGCGCCCGGTTCGTACCTCGGAATGGATCCCGCTTTTTTAGTGTGGATCCCTCCGCTCAACGATGAGGACATCACCGAAGAAGTCGAACTCGAATCGTCCGTTAGCGAAGCCACCGATCAGGTGTCCGAGCCTCGAAGCACCAACGTGACACCGAACGAAGAGATCGTCAAAATCCTTCAGCAGCGGCGGAACGACTACCTGATTGTGAACAGCATTTCCAAGAGCGACATCTACGCGGAAGTGCAAGACCCGCCGGTCGATAATCGATCCATCAGGGAATGTAGTCCGGTGGTGGCCGTCACCAGGAAGAACCACCTTCAGGAGTTGGCCTTCAACAATGCCCGGAGGAAGAACAGCCCCCCAACAACGGGAGAGGAATTCATAGAGGAGGAACGGGAGAAGGAAACGTCCTTCACCAAGTCTCCGGTGGACAACAAGCAGCTGTCCGATTTGTACGACTCGGCAGATATTCAGTTTGCCGACGACGAAGAGGACGAGGAAGATGAGGAACCAACGACGATGCCCGTGGCACCGGTTCCGAATCCGAGTCATAAGCCTGCGAAATCGACCAAAGTATAACGCGCGTGTACAATTCTTATTCGTTAAACGGGGCATATCGGTAGCCAGCTGGTCGTCAAGTAGGACGGCTTGATTTTGAGTTCTCCATTTGTAGAAATTCTAATGAGCGAAGAAAGCAGAGAATGGGACCTCTTTTTTATTCGATCAGATGTTCAGCAGCTAATAGCTGCTAGGCTGACTGATCACAAATATATTTACACCGATTGTACCAATGAGTGACGTTAAATTGATGTAGCGAAAAACGTAGAAACTGTGAAAAAGTGTAAATAGATATGCCTTGTGGGATAGAAACTCCTGTTCCTTAGATTTATTTTACATTGGCTTAAAGTTTTCAATTGATTTCAGAACTTGGATGTGGAAAGTAGGAATTGAGTGATTCTTGTCTGCGACTTCACAGCAACAGTAATTGACTTTCAAAGCTGGTCGATAGTTTATATGAAAAACTTATACTTCAGGGACTATTAAATGAATATTTATGTTCCTTGTTATGCTCTGGTACACAAACAACATGGCGACCGCATTTTCTCGTTCAGCAATATGGCGACCGTGGTCATACTTTCCATATACGGTTAAAACATTATTCTTGATTTAGTTAAGATTAGCTTCGTTGTAAAATTATTGAGCTTTTTCAATGGATTTCATTCCACAGAGCAAAGTATACCCGGGTAATTTTCGATTGTAAAAATAACATATTTGAGTTCTGGTCGTTTGAATGAAGATAAGTATGTACCGCGCTTATAATTGTAAATAATAGTTCAAAGATGGTTAGTGTGACAGATGATTGATTATTCACTGATGAGCATAGTTAAAAATCCAATAAAAAACATTCACCGATTTAGAAAACCCATTGAAATTAAAATCAAGTTTTGTTTGGCGCAAATTTAATGAAATTTCAACATCAATAATTGTACTTGATCCTCTCATTTTTATGATTGCTTTAGAGCATTGATTTTCTGCGAATTCGTATAGAAAATTGTATAAGCACAATCAGTCATCAGAATTCCATAAGTCTGAAAACTCCCGCTGACTGATCATAATTCCTTTCCGTTTTATCCGGTAATTTCTATATGTTGAACTTTCTCCTGTACTGGTCACAAATACATAATATGATTCTATAGCATTCCCCACAAAACCATTTCCAAGAAAAGTTTAGTAAGACAGAAGAGGGTGCATCATTAGAAAGATTGTGAGATGGATTCAATACTTTATTTTAGACATTTTACTGAGAAACGCTGAACACACTAGTAATGTAACCTTCTTTTTGAGTTAAGAAAAAGCAAATTTATTGTCGTTGTATGTATGATAGGCTTTTTACCCTTTTTGGAGGTCTCCAGTTAGCCTGGTGTTTACGGACAGACTCGTTAGAATCCCAAGATCGCCAACTTTTGCACCTACTCACGAGGGCACAAATCTTATTTAAAACAAAACCAGCTCAGCGCATCTTCTTATTTTAGGCTTATTACAAGTGAGCAAGATCGAAGTAAAAATTACGCTATCGTTGGACGTTCACTTCGCGATATTTGTACATTTGAAGTTCTGGTGCAATATTGAGCTCGGATTCCAAAATGTTTGTCCTTAAGGCTATGGATCGCCAATCCCGTTTCGGTCAGGAAATTTTTCTCAACTCCCTGGCATAGTGTATCATTGTCCTTGCCTTACAAGATACAAATTCATGCAACGGCGGGCAAAGAAAGCCCTTCAATTAATAACTGTGGAAGTGCTCAATGAACACTAAGTTGAATAAAGCCAGGCCAAGTTTCAGTGGGAACGTAGAGCCATAAAGAAGAAGAAGAACCTGTCAACGCTTATTCTTTGACAGATACGCGCATTTAGAAATCACCTTTTGACTGCTAGACAGTTCCGACCAGTACAAAATCCGACTAAGGATGATTCAACAAATTGCTGCTATACAAACTTCAAATTGATTTTTAAATCAAAATCATGAAAAATTTGTATTTCAGCCCAGTTTGACGTGCAGATTTAGAATATGGAATTAACTCAATACCATTAAAGAAGCCAATTATCTTGCAACACTGGCCTGTAGTTTATATGAGAAACTGATACTTCAATGAATACTAAGTGAATCTGATAGCAGAATAAACTCGACCAACCGGTTAGAGGAGCGAAAATATGCACTTAAGCCTGAAATTGTTAAACCCTAAGTTTCGTCTAATTTTCAATATGCTTCAGACCCGCTAATGGTGTTGTGAGTATGTTTGCCATCAGAAGAGCTGACGCCACGTATTCCAACTTGACGGTTTGAGATTCAGCCTGTTCCCGAACATAATGGTGCCTGATGTCGATGTGTTACTTGCAGAGTTGATAGCGCTCTTGTTGTCACAATGGATCACCAAAGCATCGTTCGTTCCATGGAGATCAAACAGAAAACCTTTCCACCGCATGGCCTCTTGCGTTGCAGTTGACAGAGCCATGTATTCTGCCTCGGTTGTCGATACTTCGTTTGCAGGACACATTTCCTTTGTGAGCCGCTGGTTCATGCCCATGGGGAATTGGAGCATTATTATAGTCGATTATGTTGAACTGCTCAACAGTTGGTCGATACAGGGTTCACGGCGCCGTCCGATCTGGTCACCCGTAGCCCTAACACCTGTTTAACTGGTCCCAAGTCCTTCATCTCGAACTAGGTGCTTAGGCTTAGCTGCTGCTTGATACTGGCCACCAATCGCCGATCGTTCGAAAAAATGAGGAAATCGTCCACGTAGATCGCTATTAGGACTTCAACGATCCGATGGTAATCGCAACTATCAAACTTCGATCGCTTGAACTCCATCTGCTTGAGTTTTGTGTCCAACTTCCGGTTCCATATTGTCCTGGCCTGCTTCAGGTCGTACAGAGCTTTCTGCAGATTGCAGACTTTCGTCGGTGCCCTGTTGTTACGGAACACTTCTGGCTGCTCCATGAATATCTCCACGTTATTCAAGTCACCCTGTAGGAATGTCATCTAAGTCGCCTGCGTCCATCTGAAGCACTTGGAGATCCAGCATCGCCGCCAAAACAGGAGATAACGGACTGTTGCATAACGGACGATGGGAGAGTACGTGTTCTGGTACATAGTCCACGCCCTTGACTTGCGAATAGCCCTTGATCACCAGTAGCGCCTTATACCGTTCGATGGAACCATTTGTGATCGTCTTGATTATCACTTATTCTTTAACGACTTTCGTCCTACAGGTAGATTAATCAGACGCCATGTATCGTTGTCGCTCAACGCACGGATCTCACTCTCCATCGCGTTAACGGTTAACCCATCAATCACCGTCAGTTCGGCCCTACACTTCTTCAACGGTTTCTGGTTCATCTCGATTTTGTGGACAAAATACCTCGGAAAGTTTTCTGTTTGTGACCAATGCGAAAGGATCATTGACTGTGACTGAGCGCTCCCGGTCACTGTGCTCAGAAAATTGTTGTAGCCCAACATCTCGTTCTTTGGAATGTAACGGGAGCGCGATGCTTCTTAAAAGCCGCTGGCATCGTCCCGATTGGCTGCCACAACCCTGTGAAAAAACAAATTTCTGAGGCAGGTCACTGTATGTGACCTTATAATCAGAATACTTACCTAGTCGATGGCGCTCCCTCTCGCTGCGCCTCGCAGCGAAAAATTCGAAGATGGCACAGAATCGGTCGCTTACCGAAAAACATTTCCAATGATCGGAGATCGATTGGCAAGATATACTGCCGTGGATGCAGCCTCTGCCCAAACACGTTTATCGAGTCCCGAGTCTGCCAGCAAACATCGTGCCTTTTCCTCGATCGTACGATTCATCTTCTTTGATGACCTATTCTGCTGCGGATTGTACGGAACCCGTCCGCTCATGCCGTTTTCCGCTTTTCTTCAGAATATCTTGGAACTGCTGGTCATTATCAGTTCTCGTCTCATGCATCGTCAATTCACTGAACGCATCGGCATTGAATTTCAGGAAGTACGCAAGCGTACGCATCGACGATGCGATGTAGGTGATCCAGTACTTGCTGACGCCGTGGGACGACTTCTCTATCGATCCAAACAGGTCTGAATGGAATAACTCCAGCACATCCTTCGGCCGAGCTCCAGTCGGTTTGATTGACAACTTACGATACTTCCCTTCTTCACATGGCACTCAGCTCAGCATTGGTGATCCGTGGATTTCGATGCCACTGGCCGTGGTCAACCGCTTGACGCTGTCGATGTTGAGATGCGCCAACCGTCGATGTCAGTTCCAGGTTGATGTACGGTTGTGCAAAAAACGATTCATTCCGCTTAACAAGATCCAGTCTGTATAGACCATCCATCTCATTCCATCTATCTCATCCATCCGTGGAAATGACGTCACCTGTTGACTCGTGTTCAACTTCACACGCTTTAAAGGTAAACATGACTCGATATCCTTTCTTGCAAATCTCGCTCACAAACAGAGATCTGGAACACGATATCGAGATCAGTGTACGTACCATCTACACTGGCAGTTAGCTTCACGCTTTCAACTGCCGCCACTGGGATCTGCGCTGCATTGGCCACGTAGATTTGTCCAGACGACTTCTTGAAGAGGCGACTGCGATCGGCACATGTGGTGTCTTGCTCCAGAATCCAGGGTCCAGCTCTCCGTCTGCTGTACCGACTTATGCAGTGCCAGAAACGTCGCCTGCTTGTGACGACCAGAGAATCCGACGACCTTCGACTTCTATGGGCAATAGGATGCGAAATGATACACCTTCTCTCACTTGAAGCAGCGCACGTGTCTCCTTATTGTTGCTTTTCCTATTGCGTGCCTGCAATGCTCCGTCAGAATATGCATATCTTTCATCTCTTACGCAAGTCACATCTTGCAGGATCTTCGACTTGACTACAACCGCCGTTAATTGGACCCCAGGCTCGTCGAGCCTCATGATCATGGGTTCATACCGCCTCGGTAAACCCATCAGCAGGATCAGTGAAAGTCACTCGTCGTCCAACTTGAACTCGTTTTCTTCGAGCTTGTGGACATTATCTCGTCCAAATACTCTTCCACCGACAAACAATCTTCCAATACCAAACGCGTCAGTTTGCGTAGCAGGTTGATCCTAAACGTCCTGCCGCGCTCCTGGAATGCCGTTTTCAAACTTTACCACGCTTCCTGCACCGTCTTTGCCTTCTGAATCAGGCTGTAATTATACAATTCGATGCTGAGACAAATAATCGCGAGAGCTCGCGCTTCGCGTTCATCTCAGTGCCCTCTGGGAAGTACACCGTTCGCCACATTCCTTGGCAGACCATTACTATCCGTATGGCAAATGCCCACGAAACGTAGTTTTGGCGTCCTCTCAAGTTTTCCACCGGTATGAGAGACATACATACATACATACCTGAAAGTCTCGCCTGGAACATCCGGGTTGATTTCCTACCGCTACCGCTAGCTTCTTCACGTCGTCTTCTGTTACCATCGTGTTCGCTTCTGGCTTGATTCTCATTTCCGTTTTGGTTATCACCGCCTCCAGAACGCCTGGTTTTGTTTCTTCCGTCTTGAAACAATCGCGAGCGTGAAAACAAACTTTAAGTGAAAAACGTTTCCTCGGCGAGCAAACTTCGGTGAGTAAACTCGATTAATCGATAAGAGGAGCAAAACAAGAATGGTTTAATTCTACACATCCAATGCAGGTTAACTATGCAAGCAGAATCTTTACGTGCCCTGTTATGCTCAGGTTCACATACAACATGGCGACCGTATTTTTTCGTATATGGCGACCGTTACTAGTATATGTTCTTTTTAATTCTTCAATCACTTAACCTAATTTACAGCTCTTTTGTCCACTAAGGCACTGCGTGAGCGATCCCCATTGGAAGCTGTACTTACACTTTGTACAGCGCCTAAATGTATTCTATTCTAATTCAACTACAGCTTCCGCTCGATAACTGGGCTTTGTCGACAGTCCAGTAAGCGAGCGCCGCTCGATAACTGGACTGAGCTTCCGGAGCCGGAGGCTATTGTTATATTTTGTTTTGTTTACCGATTTGTAAAATGTGAGGTTATATTTCGCTTATTTTTGACAGATAAGTGCTTTTTAACTCGACTTTGCCCCAGTTATCGAGCGCCCAGTTAAAAAGCAGTCCAGTTAAAGAGCAGTCAGTTATCGAGCGGATGCTGTACATAAACCCCATGAGAACCTTTAAGGAATATCCCAGCTGTAGCCCCTGTAGAAAACCAAGAAGAAACTCTAGAAGAAAGCTCACTGAAATTTCGTGAAAAACTCCTTAAGAAATCCTTGGAGGAACTCTAGTAGAAATCCGAGGAATAACTCCTGTAGCTGCTCTGAAAGTAATTTCAAGATGAACATCAGAAGGAATCGCGTAAAATTACAAGAGAAATTCTGTAACAACTTCTACGATTTATCCCGATTTTTTTTTATAGAGAATTCGGGATATTTTCTGGTACAAATCCTACGAAAATTTCTTTAAAAAAAACGCAGGAGGGACTCCGGGAAAACCATACGAGGGCTCGCCGAGAAAAACTTCAGGATAAATCAGTCGAAATTCAGGAATCCTCGAAAAGAATGCTTGCAGGAATTCGAAGGTATACCTATCCGGCAAAATTTCCGAAAGGAATACCACGAAAAATACGGAAGGAACTTTGCAAGAATCCCTGTTACATAAAATTCTTTGATTATTTACTGTTCTCCAAGATTTTCCAGGTAGTGGATACCCCGGCTATAAGATACAACATGGCGACCGTATTTTCTCGTTCAGCGATATGGCGATCATTACCATCACCACAGTTTCTTTGTGCGGTAAAAACAATATTAGTGATTACGTTAAGATTAGCATCGTTGTGAAATTATTAAGGCAAAATGAGCTTTTTTAATGGATTTCTAAGTATACCCGGATAATCTTAGATTGTAAAATTAACATGTTTAAGTTCTAGTCGTTTGAATGCAGCTAAGTATGTAGCGTGTTTATGGTTGTAAATATTAGTTCAAAGATTGTTAGTGAGACCGATGATTGATTATTCACTGATGAGCATAATTAAAAAATCCAATGAAAAACTCGTACTAATTTAGGAAGCCCATGTAAATCAAACCGTTGATGAAATTTAAACACTAATAATCGTCCTCTAGAGCACCGTTGATTTTCTGCGAATTTGTCAGTCGTCAGAAGGCGGTTAGGCTGAAAACTCCCATTGACGAACTATTTCTTGGAGTTTTTTTTTCAGGTAATTTTTAATTCCACAATTTTTCCCGGTTTTACCACAAATACACTCAGTACAATATTACAAATTATGCTCAACTGACGAATCTGATCAACCTCACAGGCATAGATTTCGAGTGTGTACATACAATGTAAATCTTAATTATTCTCAATTAGCTGTAATAGGTATAGAGACGCGTGCTCTGTGTAAGGATTACGAGTAATTTCGTGTGTAAGCTTTAGGTAATGAAATTAGAATGATCGAATTTTTGGCTTTCCATATAGCATAGAAACAACGTCATTACGCTTCGAGGAAAAAAATAACATGCAAAACGCTAAAACAGGACTTGGTAAATGCAAAATCAAACATTTTTTCGTCCATTTTGTTTTGTAATCTATCTTTTCTCTAGGAATTAACTTTTCTACTAATTTTACTTGTTAGTTGACTCCATGTGTACTTTAGATTAAGGAAAAACGATCAGCTATTCGCTTGCTATTGCTTTTGGCAATGCTTTTGGAATTGTTCAGATGTCTGGGATTGATCGTGAAACGGAACAATAAGTGGTATATATTTCGGCAGGATAACATTAGACAAATTAGAAACGGTTGATAAATAGTGTAAACGGACCAGAGGACAGGATTCTGAAATACGATACGTTAATGTTGTTCATTTGCTATAATTATAATTTGTATTTCGCAAAAATATAGACGAAATGAGAAAAAAAACATGGATTGTCATCGAATTGAATAACTTCGAACGTTTCCCTGCAGTTGGTATTGTTTCAATGTTTTGTATTTATCTTATAAATATGTATAATTCGTTTCGATACAATGTGTCACACAGACAAGGAACACGATCAAAATCGGTCGGTTTCCCCTCCATTCAATTACACTTATAAAAAGCCATCCAAAAACTAGTTGAAACAGAAAGAAAGTACGATATCAAATGCCTTTGAGAGAGTGCTTTGTGGGTTAGTACAAATGTCACAATTTTCCGAAAGCCAAGATTGTGAGTAACAAAACCAGCTCCGTCTGTGGAAAATCTCACAACAACGACAACGGCTGGTAGTTGGACGTGCAATGGAGGTATGAAACGAACTGAAATCACTCTAATCTTCATCATCAGCAACTGATTGCAGTGTCACATCAAAACGAACAAAAACCTGATTAAATATGTCGACCCTAAAAATGCATTACTGGGGAAGGCCTCGCTCAACGATTTCTTCGGCTATTTCGTACTACACACAAAGTTGTTGTAATTGGTATATCGCTTTCAGCGCTTTTGAAAGCGATATCAACACTTTGATAAATTACTGCATGCAAATAAATAATAGCGTTCGAAGCCTTTTTTTCTCTTACCTCTCTTTGCTAACTTTTTTTTCGCTTTTGTATGTCATCCTTGCATCAACATCAACAGCAGCATTTATTTTTTGATGTTCGATGTCACGTTATTTCCCTTCGCTATTGCTACACTGCTATGTCGACTACTGCACCCTAATCACGACCATCATTATCAACGCAACGAACGAAAAAATCTCTAACACAAAACTACTTAGAAGCCAATCCCAAGCAAAATGTATGGTTTTATTATGGTATCATCAGCAGTTACATGGCTACCATGACCCTAATAAAACCTTAAATTTCACTCAGAACTAGCGCCTTGCTGAACATAATGATTTCGTCGCAGTAGGCATTGGCTTTAGATTCACACCCTTAAGCGCCAGTCTCTGTAATGTTCCATACCTTGGTGTTGCAGTCTTGTCCCGTGGAGATCAGCGTCTCGTTGTCGAGCCAAACCAGACCGGTGATTTGCGACTGAGGGTGGGCATCTGATCGGGAGCAAAAAATGATATTACTAATCTATCCATCCCGTAAGTACTAAGTCTTCCAACAACTTACTCTTGATGATGGTATGCTTGGCGGGGCTGTTCACGTACCAGATGATGATGGTGGTATCGAGGGAACCGCTGGCCACCAGCAGCGAGTTGGGCGAGAAGGCCACACAGTTGACGCGAGCGTTGTGGAAGCCCCATTCCTGTTTGTGGGCAGGCTGGAAGAGCAGAAGAATGTTACTTCATCGTTCTATTATACATCAACTAAATTTAACTTACCTTATACTCCGGTACGCTGTACAAGATAACCTTCCGGTTGGCATCGCACGCCACCAGCAGCTTATTGTCCGGAGAATACTTGCAATCCGTCACCGGACCCAGGTGGTCCACTTCCAGCTTGGGGCTCAGCTGCGTCCCGTTCAGGCTGAAAACGTGCACTTTGTTGTCGTTTCCACCGACGGCGACGTCCAACGTTTCCGCGTTGATGCTGACGCTGCTCGATTCAAAGTTGATCGGAATCGATCCCACCTTCCGCCCGTCCTGCAGTACGGTCACATCCTTCACGCATCCAACCACGGTGATGTTACCCTCCTTCAGAATGTCCATCCCTCTCGGTTGACAGCTGAGCTTAGCATCCACACCCGTGTACTGGTTACCCTCGATACTGATCTGCTTGATCGAGTCATCGATACCGGCCGTGTAGACGAAATCTCCGGAAGCACGGATATCGTTAATCTGGTTGCCGTGACCGACGCCTCCAACCCGGTCATTCGTTCCGGAACCGGAATTCCAGTTCGTCACGGCACCATCGTGACTAGCAGTGTAGATCGTGCTGCGATCGTCACTTAGGGTAAGAGCGGTAATCGGTTTGTTATGACCCTTGACCACCCGCAGCGGTTTGGTGGGATTATTTACATCGAGGTAGTTGATAAAACCAGACAGCGATACGGAAAGCAGATGCTCTCCTTGCCACAGGCAAGACACTTGCTGATCGTCGATCGTTGTTCCCATCGGGAACTCACTGATCAACGTGCGGCTTTCCACATCCCAGAGTTTACACGTTTTGTCTCCGGAACAGGTAAGCAGCTGAGTTCCATCCGGTTTCCAGGCAACACCGTACACACCACCTCCATGAGCTGGGGATCCGAACTCGCCCTTCAACTCGGAAGTAGTTCCATCATACAAGAACACCTTACCATCGAATCCAGCCGAGGCAAACAAATGGCCGCTCGGAGAGTATCGGACCGCCTGCACGAACCTAGTGTGATCCTGCTTGGTCATCTTGAACTTGAACGGGGGTCCCTCGAACACCCCAATGGTGTTATCCTCGCTACCGGTAATAATCCGGAACGGCCGAGCAGGTCTAAAATCACACGAGTTGATCGGTTTCGACTGACCGGAGATCTCCCCGACCGAGGTACCGGTATCGGCCATGAACACATGCCCGAACCGCTCCCTTCCCTCACCAACGATTACAATCCTCTGGCTGTCCGGTGACCAGCTGATGTCCTTGATCGGACCCCCGATCGGCTGGAACTCATTCTTCAAAATGTGCTCCTTGTTGACCGTATCCCAGATACGGATCTTCCCCGACTGATCACCAGAAGCGATGTAGAATCCACTCGGCGAGTATTTGGCCACGTTCACCTGGCACGAGTGTTCCGTGTAGATGTCGGCGATTTCCGGATTCTCGATGTTCCGGATGATCACCGAATGGCCGTTGGTGTACAGGAAGTTCTTGCCCTTAGGGTCGCTGCCGAGCACGATCGGTTGGCCTCGTTGCGTTCGGGGCAACGTGGCATAGATGAATTCTGGTGAGGATGAGAGAAGTTGAAGGAAGATATTGTATTAGACTTGATACGAAATAAATTAGAATTAGAATAAGAAAAGAATAAGCTATCGAATGGTCACAGTAACTTAGGTCCAATACCAAGATACCCAAAAAAACAAAAATAACGTGTAATGCAAAAGATTTGAGCACATCACTTCTTCTCTAAACTTAGTAGAAAATACATTAAGAGCAAGTAACCCTTATAAGCATTTTAAGAACGACTCAAGAACTTGATAGCACGTTAATGGCATTCGCAAACCGAAATACTTAAAAAGATCATATATTCTAATGCCACTGCAAAAGTCCACCTCGGAGAGTAAGCATTGTCCTAGTTGAGACATCATGCCAAGCAACAGACAAATATGGATAGCAATTCTGGAATTTCTGAAGGATCTCCTCCTGTGATTTTTTTTTCGAAAATAAATACAGGGATTCTTTCAGTGATTCTTGTCAAGGTTCCTCCAGGGCTTTATCTAGGAGATCCACTTATCCTGGGTCTCCAGTTGGCCTAGTGGTTAAGGCTATGGATCGCCAATCCGGAGACGGCGGGTTCGATTCCCGTTCCAGTCGGGAAAATTTTCTCGACTCCCTGGGCATAGTGTATCATTGTACTTGCCTCACAATATACAAATTCATTCAATGGCAGGCAAAGAAAGCCCTTCAATTAATAACTGTGAAAGTGCTCAAAGAACACTAAGTTGAAGCGAGGCAGGCCAAGTCCCAGTGGGGACGTAGAGCCATACAAAAAAAAAATCCACTTATCCTCCGGATTTTTTTTCAGGAATTCCTCCAGGGATTGTTTTAGGAACTCCACCAGCGATTCAACTAACAATTCACAGAAGAATCTCTCGGAATTCCTCCCGGTATTCCTCCTGGAATTCCTCCTATGATGCAAGAATTTCCACTGGTAGTCCTCCAGGAATTGCTTCCGGGATTCCTCTAAGATATAAAATTTAAATGCTAACTAGCACCGCTATGTCTGGGTTGCGCGACGTCATAATCCATTGGTGCATTCTAAATTTACTATAAAAAAATCTCTATAAATAATAAGCACCCCGATGTACGACAGATATAAACTGTACATGCTCATTAGCGCCACCTAATGACAGAGTTCCGAATCAAATGGCTCATAAATCGTGAATGTTTACCCTACCGAACAACTTCAAAGACACCAGCTTTCTAAGAAATCAGGATCCTGAGATATATGAGATATACTGCCCATGATCGCATATCAGTCCCATCTTTGCTGGGTTTCCTATTCATATGGGACAATTATGCGATCATAGGTAGTATAATACTTGTATGCTCACTAGCGCCGCCTTGTGATGAAGTATCAAATCAAACGGTTCATCATATGTAAGCCCCTGCCCAAGCAAACAACTTTGCCGAAGACACCAACTCTACTAGAAGTCAAGAGCTTCCCAACTAACATTTTCAGCGCTATAAGCTTCAGTCATTTGCTTTCTGTTGTATGACAATCGAGTTGAAGCAGTCAACGCTGAATAAAAGGGAAGCTTGTCAAATATAAACCATAAGCTAATACATGGCTGTAAAACAAGCACCATACAGCTACCAAACTCTGTTTTCAGAAATCAATCACTTGTCACTAGGTTTGCCTTTACTGCACTCTATTCCAACTCCGGGAGATTTCCTGGGTGCTGAGTAACAAAACAGTTGCTACTATACAATACAATTCTCAACACTGACAAATCGACAAACCAGCAGCGCTTTGAAGGCCGTTTTGCGGTATCATTACAGCTAGAAGCTGTAATAAAGAAACTGTTGGTATACCAAGACGGCTTGTCGGATGTAAAGATTATTGTCAAAACAAACTTTAAGCCGGTTATATAGCTACTACACGAATAATTTACAGCTATCCATCTATGTGCTGTGAAATTATTTGGGTTGCTTTTATTGCACTTTAATCTAGCTCCGGAAGATTTACTGGAGGCTGTGCAAATTGAATAATAGTCCCAACCAATGAACCAGCTGCTTTTATACAGTACGTTTTGTAATGTTGCCAAATACACAAACCAGCAGCGCTTCGTAGATGTTTAAAGAACATTCTTTCAGCTAGAAGCTGCGATGAAGAACCTGTTGTCGCAACCACCCAGCTTGTTCAATGTCAACATTATTGAATTTGACGTTTCACAAGCTTTTGCAGCAAGATGAAGTTGGGTAAGGTTTCTTGTGGCACAATTATAAAGCCTTATCTGGAGTAAAACAAAACTTGCTGTTTTCTATGCTATTTATATATAGCAGTGTTGGCAGCGAAGACATCATCGGGACCAGTGGATACGGAGATCGGGAGTTCGATTCCAAGTAGCGGCAAGTACTTTAATGATTCAATTTTAAAAGCAATATTTCCAGTTCCACATGTATTGCGTCACGGTATCCATAAACAAATTATTATATTTAATCTATAATTTAGGGATGCCGTATAACTACTATTTAATAACTGGGAAAAGGCTGAAAGAGCGCCTTGTTATTCAGTTAGTGGTTACATAGGATCCGAGAAAAGAGCTATTATGACTAGGTGCATAAAAGCTGCTCGCACAGCATATACACGTGGATTAAGTTCGCCAGATTCATTGGTATAGGGCTAGAAGTTTCCGTCCATATGTACAACAAAGTAACTCAGCATCAAGCCGTATTGAGGACGCTTTGTTGACGTTTACATTCACAATAAATGTTAGTTGGGGTATGACTTCTGGTTGGTGGCGTTATTGCTAGACTCATCAGCGGAATATTAATTATGAGTCCATGATCATGGGTTTGGAGGCTTCTAGAGCGAATCTAACGTCGGATGTTGTCAAAACAAAGATCCTACAAGATGTCACGATGGAAAGAGCTCCGAAGACATGTAGCAATGACGGGGTTCTCTACCCTCGCGAGACGGAGCGAAGCACGTATCCAAGTAAATCGAAAAGATCAGAGAAGAAGCCGAAGGCAGAGAAGGCGTGTTTCAACTGCGGCATTTCGCTGCCAAATGCCCGGAGTGCAATAGCTCAAAACCGAAAGGGCTGTGTTGCAGCATCTTCAAGATGGAAGACGTTAAAAACGACGCCTGATATTACGACTCGCGAGCAAGTGTCACATGGCGCGAACAAATCAAGGATTTACCAACGAGAAGATTTTGGAGCACAACGAAGGAACATGGTCTCTGGAGTTGATGAAGATGGACTATATCGTCTGGTCCAGCCGGAAAGGACATTTCTGGCCAACGGGATCGAACTATGACATCGCCGGTTGGGTTACCTTCTTCTTCCGAAGGTGTCGAGTTCCCAACCGAGCGGGTGGCGGATTGCGTGACGTGTTTGGAAGGCAAGCAAGCCCGTCTACCATTCCGGTCAAATGAAACTAGGTCATCGGAAGTACTGTACCTGGTGCCTTCCGACCCGTGCGGTCCGATAGAGATGCCGTTGTTGGGTGGCAGACGTTATGTTCCACATTCGTGGATAAAGCGACCAAGCGTTTTGTTGTATATTTCCTGCGGACAAAAAACCAGATGTTTGAAGCGTTCAAATTTTTACAAGCGAAGGCGGAGCGTCAAACTTGTAAGAAAAGCAAGATTCTTCGAACCGACAATGGGCTAGAATACGTCAACGAAGAATTCCGCAAGGCCTTGGAGAAAGATGGAATCCGTCATCAGAAAACATGTCCGTATATTCACACCAGAGCAGAATGGTACCGCGGAAAGGATGAATCACACCTTGGTGGAGGAAACTTGATGTCTATTGAATGAAGCGTATTTGAAGCAGTGTTGGTAAACTCACACTCATGAACCGCTCCCTCGTGAGCAAACTCGCACGCGATTCTGAATCGTTTTCTCACGCGCGAGAATTTCATGCAAAATCTCGCACTCACGAGTCAAGCGCCGAAATCTCGTTCGCTTGTAAAACGAATCCAAATCAATTTGAACGGCATTCAATGTTGTTGTACGCTAGATTTGCTTTTGTTCTATCACACAATCCTAAAAACTTCGATGTAAACATTAAGAACACCAAGAAATAAAGAAATGAGTGAAATCATGAGTCAACTCATGCATGATTTTTTCGGCGGTGAGTTTGGTGAGTCAAGAATCGCAACCATGAGATTTGAGAATTTGAGTTTTTACCAACACTGATTTGAAGAAAGAATTTCGGGCAGAAGCGGTGCCGACGGCAGCGTATCTGGCAAACCGTTCTCCAACTAGGTCCATCGGAGGAAAAACCCAGAAGACATGTGGACCGGATGGAAACCAAACTTGAAGCATCTGTGGATTTTAGAATGTCCCGAAGATTAAGCGTATGAAGTTCAATTCGAAGGCCGTAAAAGGTATACCTGATGCTGTGAAGATATCAAGGGCTACTGTGTGTATGATCTATACCGGAAGTGTTTCATGATAAGCAAAGACGTTGTTGTGGGCAGCGAAAGTGTTGGCGATAGCATAGCCACGTGCGTTCAAGAAACTGCTCAAGTCGAATTCATAGAGCTGTTGACGATATCGTAACCAACTTTGACGATGACGAAAAAGCCAACAACAACACATTAAAAACGTCCAGTTATGATTTCGAAAACGCTTGCAGCGACGAGCTCCCACCGCAACTAAGAAGATCAGTTGAAGTAAGTCAACAAGGGTTGAGGCGCAGCGGTCAGGAGCGCACTTGTCCAGGCTAGTACATATAGTGATTACATTACGATTCCTATTCTGGCGATGTTCTTTCCTCCCAGAAATTCTTCCATCGATCGTCAGGATAACCCACAAACCTATGACGAGGTCATGCGGTGACTCAGTCAAGCCGCGTATGGAACGAAAAACATGACGATCGTTGGTAGACATCTGTTTGTATTGCATCATCGATGGAGGCAAGATTCTGTTTGTGACAAATTATGTGGACGACCTACTAATTTTTACGAACGATCGCGCTTTGAAGATGAAGCTGAAGCAATATCTGATGAAGAAGTTCGATATGAAGGGTCTTGGAGAAGCAACGGACTGCGGAGTAATTCCGAGCAAAGTCTAACAACAAAATGATAGCAAATCGAAAACTTGATTTGTATTCAGCAGCAAATTAATATCACATTTTGATTTCGTTTTGCTGTCACTTCAAACTATTAGAAATATTAAGTTTTTATGTTATTTCAAAACTTCTGGGCAACCTTGTATAATAACTCTAAGAATATAGCATTAGTGCAATTATCTTGTTGCATTGAAGTTTTTATATCAATCGAAAAACCCCAATATTTAACGATATTTCAATTTTTTCGTATTGATAGCAAAAACAGTTATCAATTTGCTATCACTGATAGCAGGAATTGTTATAATTGCTGTGACGGGAATATTTTTCTGCTCTCATTTTAGATGTTTTAATCGTTAAAACGACCAAAACGACAACAACTCGAGTTATCATAATTTGCAATATCCCAACATCAAAATTTGTTTTTAATTTGTTGTCAGACTTTGCTCGGGATACGTGCAACTAAACAGACCTTTTTTTTATGACCATGGAAAAACAATAAGATATTGAATGGTCACAGAGTCTTTGGTCCAATTAACGAAACCAAACAACTGTTAAAGCAAAAGGATTCAGTATTTCAACTTCTATAAACTTAGCAAAAATCACTTGTTATGAAAGTCACGTAAATCTTAAGATCTTTTTGAGAAAGATAGCACGTGTGGATTTTCTTGAAATCCGAAAAAAAACTGACTTGTTCAGTAAACTCTACTGATCATCAGCAGCGTATCCGCTGTAATTCAGCATTTTACCGAAAATTCAGCAAAATTTTGCTTAAAGCGTTTGGTATGTAGCCCAAGAATCTTACTTTCGCAAGGGGAATTTCTATCTAGGAAACCTTTTGAAGTCGGTGTTCGTTATTTGCAGTAAAAATATAATAGAAAACACATGTGCCATGCCTCGAGCATGTGTGCTTGTCAACAAAGCAATTGCCGGTACAATCGTCTCTGAACTAATTACCAGAATTACAACTTAAGTATCTGCTGGGAATCTCAACAGGAAAATGTATATTGTTTGCGTTATTTACTGCATGATGAGCCATTCCCTAATCCTAATACCCTTACACGCTCACGAAAACGCAAGAAACCCTTAGGTACATCACGCGTAGCAGCCCATCATCGCCTGCTACGCCCTATCGATGTTTCTTTATCAGATAAGCTTCGCTGAACATCGCATCGCCGGTGCCCGTCCCGTCTGAGCGCTGGCTGGCCACCATCGTCGCCTACCGCGATTGACTCTTACTAAGCACCGCCGCGCCAATCGTCATCGACATCCGTTGCGCTTCGACGGATTCTCCTCGCTGGCTGTCGCGATCCATTTTTATCACTGCGTGCGCTTTCTGAGTGTGTTCGACTCGAATCGAACAGCCAGCCAAGCGCTCCCTCCAACCAAGGGGAGAAATTAGGTGGTTGTTTTTCTTTTCGCCGGTTTGCATCGCAACAAAACTGCGCTAGCCGGAGGCGACCACGGCAGAAATAAATGGATCGGGGAGACGGCGGCGATGTCGAAATAGTTTCACACAGTTGGGGCCACCCGAGTGAAGGAAATCTAAATCGCAGCACGCTATTTGGAGTGCACGGAGCCGGCGGAGTAGGCGGTTTATTTTTAACCTTGCTCTGCGTGTTCTGTGACACGGCACTTCCGCCTACTACGGTCACTTTTACCAATACACCGTTGCGTAAACGATCGGCCGGTGGCGGTCTGTGCATTTTACTGACGTTCTTCATATATTGTTACCGTATGTGCAGCGGTCGCTCTGATTTTCCGCTGCCCGTGGCCTGCTGCGTTGAAGCGCGCGGCTGGGTGGGTGGCAGTGGAGAAGAACAGAATAAAGAATGGTGTGCTACATGCACTCTAATGTGAATCATGATCATCATCTAATGAAAAATGGGAGGAAAGTGGAATGATGAGGAGGGGTTCAATGCCACGGTTTTTTATCGACGCATACTGCGATGGCGGAACCTTTGGGGCGATCATTCACTGGTAATGGAAGGCGTTGGATTTTAATTTTTACTTTTTTAGGAAATAAGACATCGATAGTGTCGACCTTATGATTCATTATTGCACAAGCAGCCGGTTTTTCGACACGGCGACGGCGACCACCACCACCAACAAGAATGTTGGGTGTTGGTTGATTCACTTTTTTTCCACTCGTCATCATCGCCATCATTTTATCGGAGGAGAAATTCCAAATTTGGGAATCTGATTATACTTACTGTTAGAGTATGCCATGGTTTTTGGGCAGCTTCTATCCAACCACTTCCAACAGGGGGGCTACTATGATCTGGACTGATGCAGCTAGAGAAATCACCGGTTTTTAAAACACTTCCGATTAGAATAACGCCGGAACAAACGGACACCCGCTACGTTTCTGCTTGTTTCAAAACCGTAAATTCTTTTCGCTAATAAATGCACGGCAAACACTCGGCTTCTGCTGCTGACCCACTGCTTGTAGTAACAACACAACCGACGGACGACGTTTCCTTTTTTGGCATAAAATGTACGATACGCGCGGCGGGGCGGACGATGCGATCTGTTCCAGACACACTGATGGATGTACGACGAGCCAGAGCGACCTGAGCAGATTCGTGGTGGTTGTTCTGTTCGACAGACGGACGAGAAAAGTACGTCGGTGTGCGAGAGTGCAACTCACTGGGCTGTCATTTTTTATTTATGTCAGCTAGTGGTGTCCATAACTATCAAACAAAGTCGATCAATTTTTTTCGGGTTTGATTTCCGTGCCCAATGTTTTCTATTAAATAAAATTTTTATTTTTCACAAGCCGGAATCACAATGTGTAACTGCTCATTACTTACGTTATTTTCACATATTCTTCCATTTTCGCTATGAAAGTTTCTGCCCCACAGGAAGCTCCCGGTTATAAATATGGGAGGTGGGCCGTAGTCGTAGTAAAGAAACAACCTTCTTCTACAGTGGGCAAGAACAGAATGAACACATTTTTATTTTACGTATCTAATTAATGACATATCGACTAATCATAGCCTACTAGAGTTTTCCAGTCGCATCGCTTCCAACACTCCTCCTCGACGGATAAACTCCAGCTGCTTCCCTGAATCTGGTCAACTTTACGCTTGTCAGGGGCTTCGTCAACATGTCGGCTATCATTTGATCAGTTGGACAATACTGCATCCGAATCATACCTTGTTCCAGTAGTTGATACACGAAGTGGTATTTTGTATCCACGTGTTTGGATCGATTTGTGGCACGTCCGGATTCCATTTGCTTAATGCAGGATTGATTGTCTTCATGGATCAATATTGGCTTGATTATGTCCACAGAAAAATCCGTTAGTAGTCGGTCTATCCAGAGTAGCTCTTGACAACTCGCTGCGAGCGCTACAAATTCGGCTTCTGTGCTGCTAAGGGCAACGCAGGTTTGCTTACGTGACCCCCAGCATATTGGACCGCCGCCGAACAGGAAAAGGTATCCAGAGTTGGACTTACGACTCTTCACATCATTCGCCCAGTCCGCATCCACGTATACTTCCAGGTTTCGTTCGCCTTGTCCCAAAACAAGTTCGTGGTCCATGGTAAGCTTGAGGTATCGGAGAATCCGCTTTGCTTCATTCCAATCTGCTTGGGTTGGTGCACTCACCGATCTGCCCAGGATGGAAACGCTTACGGCAATATCCGGTCTGGTGTTTACCGCCACGTACAGCAAACTTCCAATGAGGCTGGCGTATTGGTGGTTGTTCGACAGCATCACCTGCTCCTCCTTTTGCTGGATGTGGCCAGGGTCTAGAGGGTATTTGGACGGCTTCGCTTGATTCATGCCAAACTGCTCCAAAATTTGCTTGATGTACGTCTGCTGGCTCAATGAAAATCCTTTTTCGTTGCGTTTGATTTTGATTCCAAGGAAATGGCTGATATCACCCAACGACGTCACCTTGAAATGTCTGTTCAGAGTTTTGATGATTTCTTCATACTCCTCGTCATCGTTGCAGGCAATAACCATGTCGTCCACATAAATCACCAAGTACGTATATCCTTTTCCGTTGCGTCTCACGTACAAGCATGGGTCGTTCTTGGATTGCTGGAACTTCATCCGCTTCAAAACTTGATCGAATTTCTTGTTCCAAACATAGCCAGCCTGCTTCAGTCCGTATAGGGATTTT